>NW_020539726.1:33473585-33523322 GCF_003426905.1 Ctenocephalides felis | reverse complement strand
ACATTTGATTTTTCACTTGGCAAATCTAACTTTATTTTTTTCAAATGTTTATCTGTCGAAATTGTCATGGTTGTAAATGTTTCAAGACTAAAATTGGCCAAATCGGTTCGCCAAGTTTTTCACAAAGTTCATTTTAATTTTATTTAGTTTTTTTACTAACAAAATTCTAACTTCTTTTGATTATTGTGCTTTTTATGAGGTATTCTTCGATTGTCAATTAAAATCTTTGTTGATATGTGAAAATTTTATGATTTTTATTTTAAATTGTAATAAATGAAGCTTTGTTTTCCTAAAAATCAAAATGTTATGTCTTTTCACTTTAACCAAAAATAATGTGTAAAGACTAGATATCAAAAATTTATTATTATTATGAATCGATGGAAAATTAATTCTGTATTTATTACAATTATAATTAAATAATTAACTACAATTATTTAATACATGTTCTAAACAAGATGTCAGTACTTTCTGAAGCAAAATCCTAAACCAATCAACAAAATATAAAATTTTTGTGCCATCCAGTCAGTAAACCATTATTTCACATTTCGAAGTATTTCTCCAAAGATGCCCATAGGAGTATCAATAAAATTTGATAAAAAATTAAATAGTATACATTTTTTTTATCTGGGGGATACACAATTTAAAAACATTCATATTAAAAAATAACAAATATACATTAGATTTGAAAAACATGCAAATTTGCTTCAAACACAATTTAACGAAATGGAATATTCCTTAAGTTTTCATTAGAATTTTAAAAAATATTTTAAAATTTATTTTTAACACTAAAATAATAATGTGATGTTGAGCGTACCTTTTATTTGTAATTAAATTTATTCACCTAGTTCAGTAAATATATTTTGTAATTTATATTAATATTATAAATTTTTAGTTCTAGCAGCCAGTTTATATAGTTTACATTATTCTTTTATAATACTCAAATACTGTTTTTTCCAATATGAAATAATTTCCTGAAAATTTGAGAATCACAATAACTTTTCTTTTGAACTGTTATTTAGTAATATAAATTAGTTACAAAATTATTGCTTTCACGATCATTTTTCTCAAATCAAACTAACAAAAACCTACTAATATAAAAAAATCACCAATTGATTCTTTATAACTAATTTTACCGTTTAATATTATTAATTAAATGAAATAATACATTTTATATTTATATTGTAATCATTAGAATATCGTTACAATTTATCAATAGAATAGAAAATCAACTGCTGATCTGTTTTTCCAATGCAAATTATCAAATTTTCTGATAAAAAATCCGAATCAAAATTATTAAAATAGAATGTTGAGTCCATTATTATGTTCTGACAAAAAACGGGATTGTAGAAGAAACAATGCGGTTATTTTTGTATTTTTATTTCAAGACCTTGATGGTGTTTCAGACAAAACAAAAAACGTCAAAACATCGAAAGGTTAAAAAAAACTGATTCGATAGATACAGCATAATAAATTAGATAATTTATAGACAAAATTTTATAATAAACATATAATAGATTTATTCATGTATACATAGATTTTTGATGGAATTAAATTTTGATATGCTATGATGAATTTATAGATTTATATCTATGAAAGACCTTATATTTGTCTTGAAAAGTTGAACGAAATGACCAGTCTGATATTAGTTTATCGAATCATCACATATATTTTTATGTGAAAAGTTTTAAAAAAGTCTTCAACTGTTTTTTATCTTTCTTTTACTTTCCCAAGCTCACATTTTGCAAGTTGTATACTGATGTCAGGAAAAAAAGATTTTTTCATCTTCAAACAGAATATTTTATGTCTGTAATATTCAGTAAATAAATAAGAAAAACTTATTTTACAGTTTTGCCATAAAAACAAGTAATATTTCAGAAATATTGCATTTTGTAAACATCGACTACAATATGAGTGTTCCAAGCCCGTTTTGTCAAAGTGACCGATAGTAGGACAGCTAGTAATAATATTAACAAAAATAAATTTTTTTTTTGATTTTTAATAAATAAATTATAAACAGTTGAGATTTGGAAGTATTTTTATTCAATAATAATGACTTTAATAAATCGATATTAATTTTAGTAATAATTTCTCATTCTTATTTAAATTGTTAAAAATTTGCAAACTTTTGAGGTCACTTACAAAGTGATATTGTAAGGCATGTAGTTGGTTCAGTTTTAGATTTTTTATAATTAAACTATGGATAGTTAAGAATTGGAAGTATTTTTATTAAATAGTATGAACTTCTATACATTTTCAAAAAAAATTGTATTAAATTCTCATTATTATTTTAATTACTAAAAATTTGAGCAAAATTTTGTAGAACGCAATTGTCACTTACAAAGTGATTTTTTACAGGATGTAGTTGGTTTAATTTTAGATTTTTTATAATTAAACTAAAAATAGTTAGCAATCGACAGTATTTTTATAAATAGTAATGATTTTAGTGAATATACACTAATTTTATAGTTCATTTTACAGTTTAATTTGAATTATCAAAAATTGTGCAAACATGTGATGCCACTTTCGAAGTTATATTTTACAAGTTTTACGTAGTTGGTTTAGTTTTCGATTTTTTATAATTAAACTATAAACAATTAAGAATTGGGTGTAACTTTATTCAATAGTAATGATTTCAGTAAAAACACCCTAATTTTATAGTTAATTTCTGACTATTATTTGAATTATTAAAATTGTGTAAATTTTTGATGTCTCTTACAAAGTGATTTTTTAGAGCATGTAGTTGGTTTTGTTTTAGATTTTTTATAATTAATCTATAAATAGTTAAGAGTCGGAAATATTTTTATCAATAGTAATGATTTCAATAAATACACACTAATTACATAGTTAATTTAGCGGTATTATTTCAATTGTTAAAATTGTGGCAAACTTTTGATGTCACTTACAAGTGTTTTTTATGACATGTAGTTGGTTTAGTTTTAGATTTTCCTAATTGAACTATAAATAGTTGAGAATCCAGAGTATTTCTATTCAATAGTTATGATTTTAGTAAATACACTAAATTTTGTATTGATTTCTCGTTATTAATTAAATTGTGCAAACTTTAGCAGAACCCAAATTGTCACTTACAACGTGATTGTGTTGCAGCACAGCACTTAGTTTATTTAATTTTAGATTTTTATTATAATTAAACTATAAATAGTTAACAACAGGATGTATTTTTATTAAATACTGAAGATTTTAATAAATCAGCACAATTTTAGTATGAATTTCTCATAACTATTTCACTTGTTAAAATTGTACAAACTTTTGTAGAACTCAAATCCCTTACAAAGTGTTTTATTACATCATGTAGTTGGTTTAGTTCTTCATTTTTCATATTTAACTATGAATAGTTAAGATCCAAAGTATTTTCATTTAGTAATGACTTTATTTAGATTTACACTAATTTAGTTGAATTTTTTCGTTAGTATTGAATTAATAAAAATTGTGCAAACTTGTGATGCCACTTACAAGTTATATTTTACAACACGTAGTTGTTTAGTTTTAGATTTTTTCTAATTAAACTATAAATAGTTAAGGATCGGGAGTATTTTATTAAATAATAATGATTTAGTACATGCACACTAATTTATAGATAATTTTGCAGTATTATTTGAATAATTAAAATTGTGCAAACTTTTTATGTCACTACCACAGTTATTTGTTGTTGCATGTAGTTGGTTTAGTTTAGATTTTTTATAATTAAACTATAAATAGCTAAGAATCGCGAGTATTTTTATTCAATAGTAATGATTTTAGTTAATTAACACTATTTATAGTATTATTTTCTCGTTATTATTTGAATTATTAAAAACTGTGCAAACTTTCGTAGAACGCAAAAGTCACTTACAAATTATATTTTACAACATGTAGTTGGTTCAGTTTTAGATTTTTCCTAATTAAACTATTAAGAGTTAAAAACTGGAAATATGTTTATCAAATAATAATGATTTTAGTAAACTTGCATTAATTTATGTATCAATATCTCAGTATTTTTAAATATTAAAAGTTGTGCAAACGTCTGCAGAACCCAAAGTCACTTACAAAGAGATTTTTACAGCATCTGGAGTCGGTTTAGTTTCACATTTTCTGCACTAAAATCTTGCAATTTGAACAAATTATTTTTGAAAGTGTCTATTATAGTAACAAGTACTAAAATCGATAGCTTACCTTTCTAAATTTTTTCAGTTACAAACCATTTTATCAAAAATTGTCCTGTGAAACCGTATGGGTTTTAAATTATAACTTTGATGAGCTCGGTAGGACAAAGTGTTTGTAAAATGTGTTGTAATTTAACAAATTAATTTTCAATATATCTATATAATGTTGTATGCTAAAATAAGAGGTTTTCTAAACAAAATGTCACTAATAACAGATTTTATCAAAATATTGCTAAATCCCACTTCTGTTGATTAATTTGATTCTTTACTCAACTTGTCTTGAGGCAAAGTGCTTCTTAAACCTAGTTTATCATCAAGTATCTTTTTTTCTGAGTAATATTTCTTCCATTTCTCTGTCTATTAAACGTTTTGCATATTATTCATATACATTATGTATGCGTATATAAGTTGTACCTCCATGCGGGTAAACCGGTATTTCAAGACGGAACAAAATGGAAAAAATTAATAAACGCTTTCGTAATAAACGTATAAAACGCAATGCACAAATCTACCTACATTAAAATTTATACGGTACACATCGAAATATTTCATTTTTATCGATGGAAGGAATCGATCGATCGGTTGTACCGAATAGGAATTTATTGGGAGAAATTTGCTATTCCTGGTGCACCTATATATATTTTGATAATCATGTTTTTCTTGATCTTAGCACTCAATGTGTTGGTAGTCAACGAAACTGTTAAAAAACTATACCTCACGTATGCAAAATTTATAATTAGTTTGACTTCACGCAAATTTATTAATTTATCAGTACCTACAATCTTACAGTGCTCAACGTTATGTCCATACTGTTGCCATATATGACATTATGTAACCGAGACTAGCTATTACATTTATAGTAACATTTTGAGCCAAATAAGTGTGATTTTGTCGTAATATAAATTAATAATGCTTAATAATCATATTAATAAAAGATTTTTGCAAGTTGTTATCAAAATATTAAATTGTACAGAACTAAAATTGTTTTTTTAACCAAGCAGGATTTTTATATCATTATTGTTGAAGTTAAAAATAATTTAGAATTTGTTTTCCTAAATTTTTCTTTAAAAATGCGCTTTGTTTCAATAATATTAAGCTACCAGAAAAAAAAATTAAAGGTGCTCATTTGAATTCAAACGAATACTTTCTGTATTTATTTTTGTGGAAATACAATATATAGCAATGTTACCACAACAATTTCATTCAAATTTACTTTAACAAAAAGTGACAGGTTCAAGTTACTGCTTGGACTAGGACAAATTATAATATTATTAAATTAATTAAATTACACAAATTCTTATTTCATCACATTCATAGATTGTTTATTTTTAAATAAATTTTAATTATTACATGTTTTATATGAACAGTTCGATACAAAAAATCAATCTTTTTGAAAATTTTTGAAATTGCTTTCATTTTTATTATCTCTTATCTATTATATTAATATTCTTTCTTTTATCACGCATATGCTTTTTTCTCTTCTACCAGATTACTGTCACACATATGACTAAATGGCGATTAATGTGTTAATTTAAAAAAAAAAGATTTTATAAATTTATCAAAGAAGACTACCGATGACACAATCATAGAGAAAAAACGAAGAACCAGCCTAGAAAATTTTTGTCACTTTTAGTGAATTATTTTGACCTTCACAGGACAGTGAACACCTCGAACAAAATAATATTGGAGTAATTCTTCAAAAGGTAGTTTTCACTTGAATCATATTTGAAATCTATAATCTCAAGTGAAAATTTAATATCACTATTGCTTTATATCAAGCTGACTATGGTGGGTAAAGAATCCGAAATCAGTTGTTGCTACGTTTCTTCATAATCATGAATATTTAAAGCTTCTTTCAAGATACTTTATTGATTTAAAAAATGATTAATTCAATATATCATAACTCATACGAAGATAGACCCGTAACATAGTATTATCATAACATTTTTTATTTTATCCAAAAATTGGTCTTTATATTAGATAAATTTACAATAGTGATTTGAATATATAGGAGCAATGTCCTGAAAAACTATTTATTTCATAAATCTCGAGTAAAATTCTAACATCACTACAGCTTGATATCAAGCTGTCGAAGATTTGTTTTGAACCTGAAACCAGTGTTGCTAGACTATGAATTTTTACCATGACTACGTTTTTTTTTTCAAATACTTTATTGATTAAAAAAAAGTGATTAATTCAACTTCAAACATTAAACAACATTTACATAAGTCATTTCTGGTTCCCAAAAAAATACACCCTCTTTTGTCAGAAAATAGGCGGAAATAAAATGAAAATAGATACAAGAGAAATATTTCCAAATGCATCTTTTTTTCGTCTTGGTATATAAATATAAATTCATTAAAATATCATTAATCACTCGAAGTAATTATGTTGATCCCTGGCATATTAACGAAAGACAAAGACTGGAATAATTAATAGATTTTTAATAACTTTGGGTGTGGTTTAAATATTACAGAGATCCTATTGTGTTTGAAATATTTTCTAGTTTGTTATAATTTTTTTAATACATTAATCAATAAACCATTTATTACAAATATTTGCATCTGCTTAAGAATAGAACCAAATTCTAAATCCATCCATACCAAGTTCTAAATTTTTCATTTTTCATGATTCGAGAACGTTTACAAAATGTGTAATTTGTTGCAATTAGTTTAAAATATAATTCAATTCTTAGAAACAATAAAAGGTGTAGCTAATTTCCATTCTCCTTGAATTCATGATTAGTTAATAGATGAATTTTGTATTATGTGAATATAAATATATCGGCATTTAGTTAGTCATATGAATTTTAATATGCGCATATTAGTCGTCGTCTATAATTAACTAGCGCAATGCAATTAGCAAACTAATAACTTGTGCCTTTAGCCTATTTGCTAATTAAAAATTGCCATCGATATTAATTGATTTGCACTAGAAGTCGAATTGAACACGTGAGGAAAAATTCTGAGTTTTTTTTAAACTAGAACTTGTTTCGAAATTCGTAAACGTTGTGAGAATTTTAGTCCAACGAGGATTTTGCAAATTTTTAAAGACAATGAAAAATATTTGTTCGTAATTGATGTTCAGAAATTTATAGAAATACCACAGCCGTTGATTTCAAGAACGTGTTTGTTATTTGTCAGATACTATTTCTGCGAAAGATTCTAATATTTTTATGTTTAAGTATTCAGTTAAAAGTGTGAAATTATAACAAAAATTTAGGAATGATTTTTGTTCAAGAAAAACTGCTAGATTTTTTCTCAACCAAATTTAATATTTATTCTCAACAAACAGTCGTTTGTTTTTAAATCAACAAATTCAATAAAAATTTTAATAACCCATATTTTCTTGAACCTTTTCCATTTCTTCATTAACAGTTCTTCTTAGATATCACTTAATTAATAATAATTTAATTTGTGTATATTTCTAATGGTAATTTTTAATCACCAAATGCCTGTTTTTTTATTTTTTTCTCTGAACTTCCAAACTTGTAAATCTGCCTTTTCCAAAAACTGATCATTTTTTTACTGCCATAGATATTAATAAAGTCAGCCCATAAATGTTTTCTGAAATATTCTAATCGGATGACCCGTTCTAGGAAAAAAATACTTTTCACATTTTGTTCCGTATTTCCGAAACAGTTAGACCTGCCTTTTGCAAAAACCAACCAATACGTCTCACGGTCAGTACGAACGGAATGCTTTTTAAATCATTCAAATCGGTTATTTCATACTGTCGAAAATGTCGAGCACATTTGTTTGAACTATATAAGTGAACTTTGAAATTAAAAATTTTGGTGCGGAATTCAAAGAAATGGAATCAAAATTTGTACTAATTATTAATATATGCAATATAATCTGACAATTTCATATGCGTATGTACAATGATCATTTTGGACCGCCGAATGCATGCTTTTAACTTTTTTTGTACTTGCTGGATTTGGTGGACTGGCTCTTCCAAAAATGTAATAAGTTAGTCATACAAGTAAAATGTTATTTGAATCATTCTAATCGAATGCATCTCTCTCAAAAACTGTTGTAATTTTGCACCTAATATAATTTTAAGCTCAAAAATTGAATTGCCACTTTTGGCACTTTTGGCCCCGTATCATCGAAATGGCTGCCTAAGTGCCTACATACACACACACATAAAAAAGAATATTTTTTTTGAGAATTTAGTTTTTTTATTTTAACTTAAATTTTCGATAAAATCTAAATTTTCTCAACTTCTAACTTTTCAGCAAGTCTTCCAATCGATAGCAATCGAATGTGTTTTAATCATTCTAATCGGTTAATCCGTGCGTCCGAAATCGTAGACAAAATTTTGCATCCGCACATGAATAATACTACTTTATGAGGTATGCCAAAATATTCAGAAATTTAAAGCGTTTAGATATGCAAAAATTTATATTTTCGATTTTTTTTCGGAAATACAATAACGTGAGTTCGAATCTCGCTCTGGACAACCTGACATCGGCAGCGCTGTCAACTTTTACTTGAAAATATAGATCAAAAATATGTTTCCTATTGAAAATTGCCCATTTTGGGCACAGCGGTATGAAATGGCAATGGAATCTCTCATACTATTCTTCTCTGAATCGAGTTGGAGTTTAACTGAGCTTACAGGCTTGTCCTAGGGCACATTATTACTAAAACTTATCCTGAGTACGTATTCAGGCGTGTATATAGATAAATATGCGTATAGGCTAAAGCCTATGAAAAAATGATCAAAAGGCTATTAGATTTTTTTTATTCCATTTGTCTCTTGATTAAGTAATCGAGTGGTCCTTATCTTCTACAAGTGTATACCGTTCTCGTTTCCAAGTCTAATTGGTTGTATGCTGCGTTTGTCCTATATATTAAACGCAGCAGCAGTTATAAGTTGAGGTCAAAACTAGAAGCAGGACGACTTCTACTTCTATGCCATGTGGGAATGTCGTTTGTTCTTGGCTTGCTTAAAGGAATTCATAGAGCCTACGTCACACTGACGAAGAATGGATTTATAAATACGAAATAGTGGTCCTAAGACATTTTTAAAACTTTCTGATAACGCAGAAACATAAAAGCGAGGCGGCTTTTTTGTCAAAAACTAGAACTTTAAAAAAATTTCATCATACAGTATTCTACTGAATCGTATCTTCTACATGCTCACACGTCAATTTCTACTACATTTCCAAGTGAACAAAATTCCTGGTTTGCTCCTTCAAGTTTTTATTAGTTTTTCTAATATTTTACTATGTCGTCAGTGTGATAATGCCTTTGGGCTTATATCATTACAAAACAAGTATGTGTTACATAAATGATATGTATCGGGAACGGAACAGTCGTTATTGAGCGCTACTGCGCCGCGCCGCGCCTACTAGAACATTGCAAGTTGCAAGGCCCCCCATTGCAAGGCTTTTTGCACTATGGGAAAATTTTGAAATAATTATTATCTTAGTCATAAAAACATTTGCCAAGCTATTAATAGACAATTGACATATTTGGAAACATATAAAAATAGTACGAAGAGTAATAGACAAAGTGGTGAGCATGCAAAAGTTCCTACTGAGATCGAATTTTGACACTTTTTATAAAATGATTGTGCATTCTGTAAAATCATGTTAAATTAGTACATTTGTAGTTATTAGCAAAGTGCACATTTGGGACAAAGTTGCTTAACACGTTCACTACTGCGCACGCATATGTTGCGTGAGACCGTTGTCAATAGCCAGGCGCCAAACGCAACATGTGCGATTTTATTTTACAAATTTTACGAGCTTTTTGACAGTTTATTACTACCAACTCATACGAAGATAGACCCGTAACATAGCATTACCATAACATAGTTAATACTTATTTTATCTCCTTAAAACTGGCTCCTTAGTTTTCTATATGTTCTAATTACATAGAAATTAGATTTTTCAGATAGTTAGATGTTCTAACTATATTTCATTTATTTTTCTTATCTAATTAGTTCGATAAACGGTATCTTAAAAAATGAGTAACTGTAAATAATACCTTCGAGGGATCGATTTAACCTACCTTAAAATATGTAATAAGAAAGCTGCAGCTTTTTGCTATCGGGATATTTATAAAAATTTATGTAAATCATATAATTGACGTTTAAGCCGAGTATGTTTTATAAACTAGAACACTTTGAAAATAGACTGGGATACAATGTACTAACAATAAGTAAAAATAAACATTTTTGTATTGTACTGAATATTCTTCATTTTATTGGCTTACGATTCAAATTACTGTTTTTTTTTGAATAAAAATAGGTAATTTTTACTTTTTTTAAAATTATTTTTGAATTTCATTTGGACTTTTAATTGCCTTAGTGTTACTTATTATTGGTAAGTATATCTAAAACCTGTACTTATTCTCATAATAAATATATTATATATTCTATAATTAATACACGATACTAGTGCGTAAATGAAATGTAAAAAATGTTAATTTGTAATAAACCATTTCTAAATTAATAAAAAAATATTAAAAAATATCTAGAAGCCATGACATATTTTTTATTATCCTCTGACGCCAAAGCTTACTTGATCGCCACATCACTCCCCTTTTTTTACAATACTAGTATCCTGGATTTATTGTAAAAATTAGTACAGTTTTTAAATATACGAGAATTTATGCTTAAAATAGCATACTTCACAATTAAACCAAATTATACAAGAAACTTGAAAATAAAAGTTATAGCAGGAATTTTTGAAAATTAATGAAACTCCAAAGAAAAGATACTTAAAAGTGAAAATCACACGTAACACGGCATAAAATTGTAAAATCGTTTGGGACATAATTCAATTAGTAGATTTTACATGCATAATTGTTCTTTCAGAATGTTTTCTTTTAAGAATGAAAATCTCTAAAATAAGAAACAAATTTTGTTTGCCTATGTTACCTATAAAACATATTAAGATTGACAGAGTTAACACTGACCATTCACTTATCCGTCTTGATCTACCCATTGTAATTCAAATTTTATATTCATAGTAATGCAAACATTTCTACAAATTATTTATGACATATGTCATTACTTTACCAGCCCATTTTGAGTAATCTATGTATAAGTCATCGAGCTCTCCATCTTACCAAGAGTTTAGAGAAAATATAGTTTAGATATCAAGTCTAGAGCAAAAAACTAGTCTGCCCAGATATATATATATATATATATATATATATATATACTCGTATATATATAATATAGTATGTAGATAGCACACCATCTGCGAAATGGACGCATCACTTCATTTTCTTGCCATTCCGCAAAGCCACGTTGTTTTTCCTAAACGGCAGTGCTCGAAAACATTTTATTTGGAAAAATATTATTTTTTGTATATTTTTCAAAACTTAGCAAGTCGACAAGATTTATGGTCTAAACGAATATCGTAAAATATTATAGTCCTATAAATATTTTGGCATACCTTACAAAATTATATATATATGTTGTTGACATGTCATTCATTCCTATTAACATTCGATTCCTATAAACGGCGAGATAAGCTGATTAGTTTTTGAAAAAGGCAGGTCCAAGGATTAGGAAATACGAGGCAAGGAGTGCAAAGAATTGAAATTTAAAATTTTAAATAACAGAGCATCTGATTAGACTGATTCTGATTCAAAAAACATTTTACTTGTATTAATGTAATAAAAAAATTACTAACTAAGACTAAATGACTAAAAATGACTAGGAGAGGGGTGGTTTACAAGAAATCACAAAATATAACGTCGGGAGAGAGGGGTATTGTAAGATATCATGTGTATTTATATTTTACCTAATTTTTTTTTCTAAAAAAATCCAAACATTTTCAAAACAATCAGGAGATTTTGAAAAGGCAGGTCCAGAGATTAGGAGATACTGAACAAAAAGTGCAAAAATGGGAATTCAGATTTTGAAATAACAGAGCATCTGATTAGATTGATTCAAATTATTACTACTTGTATTATCGGAGTAAAAAAATGACTACATTTTTGGAAAGGAGGTTCATCAGTTTTGGAGATGCAGCAAAAAAAAGATATGAAAATTACAATTTGATGGTAAAAAATGATCATGTCAAAGATTACGCTACTCCTTATTGGGATTTATTAAAAACATTTTAGTTTTTTGAAATGTTTAACTTTGACTCATATAAAAACGCTGACAATTTTTCTATTTTTTAGTGTGTTCTCTAGGATCATAATTTCGTATAAAAGTGTATCATTTTTAACTTACCGAAGGAGAAATTTATGTTTTCGCTATTTTTATGTTTTCTCGACGTTTTAAGCCATTCTGAATCGAATGAGACCAAATTTGGAAAAAGT
The DNA here is from genome assembly GCF_003426905.1 of Ctenocephalides felis. NCBI lineage: Eukaryota > Metazoa > Arthropoda > Insecta > Siphonaptera > Pulicidae > Ctenocephalides > Ctenocephalides felis. The sequence continues at coordinate 33,510,868 of NW_020539726.1, read as the reverse complement.
ATGTGTGTGTGTGTGTGAACGGATTTTTTGTCGTAAATCGACGTTTTCTCAAAATTAAGGCTAAATGCCACTTTCAACTAGTTTGTTTATTTATTCGCCAATATTTTTGAACCAGAATTGAAAATTCAACAATTGTTGGAAATTAATTTTTAACTCGCCCAAGGAGAAGTTTGTTTTCCTGAGAAATCCTATTCGACAATTTTATGTTTTCTCGATGTTTCAAGTCATTCTGAATCGAATGAGACAAAATTTGGAAAAAAATATTAAAATTGTTGCGTGTATGCCGACTTTTACGTTTTTTTCTAAAACGACTGAACCGTTTTCAAAAGTTTTGTTCGACGATCATATTTTTTGATATAAGCAGAAATTTTTGTCCTAGTTTCAACCCACAATTGTGAATCGATTTTAAACATTCTAAAACTGTTTGAAATATTAGATATTAATTGGGAATTATGCCGAATAGATTTCAGCAAAGATCGAGTCTTTGTAATTGATTGTTGAAAAAATGCGATTTAATGAAATCTTGTATGGCGATAGAGTTCCTGGTCTTAATGAAGATACTAAAATATTATATTAGATCTACGAAAATTTATTTAATTACAAAAAAATCATTAAAATTTGGAATAATGGACGGTATCAAAATTTAAAATTTCTATCATCTCAAATATTAATCTTAATAATTATAACTAAACTCATATATCGGCATGTACATGAACCAAAATTATCTGGTATTTAAACCTTTTGTAAAAAGTTCTGCAACCTGCTACGAACACTAGCGCCTTTAGCGTCGTAATGTGCAATTATTCCGTTGACTCCGAATTATTTCCCAAGTTTTTTATCTTTTTCCTTATTTTTGATTTTAACTATCCCTTTTTAACAAAGAATATTTGCCAATATTTAAAGATTTACTTGATAAATGAATCAGACAAATTTGATAAAATATTTTCAATATTTTAAAATATTTTCAATATTTTAAAAAAAATGTTTGTAACTTCAATTTATTCTATTAACACGTTTGCGGATAGTAGAAGTTTCAGCAATGTACAAAAATTGGCTGTTAGATCCAAAATTTGATTAAAGAATTTGATAGTCAGATTTTCAAATTGCAATCGCTATAGCATTCATGTCAACCATTACGGGAAAACTTGAATGAATGAAAATACCTAAAGAATCATTTAGTCATTACCTAGCAGGTATAATAATTGCAAAAACGTAAGGTTATATAAAATTAAATTCAAATTAATTTAAAAATTGACTTTAAAAATTGAATACTGTAGCATTCATGCCATTCGGCATCGCAATGAAAATGAATGCTATGCCATTCACGTCCACGACCGTGTTAGATATTTTAGATAATATCATCATAGTCTACGTTAGTCAGCTCATCAAGACTTCAAAATTTGAGAAAATTATATCGCGTGATTAATGCAACTTGCCTAAAAATCTCACTTACTCCTTACACCTAGTTTCAAATATATTTTTCGATTCCTCTGCCCTGGCCAAGAGCTTTCTTTTCACTTTACATGTGCGGTTGTTATTTGTGCTCATATATCAGCCTGTGTGTCTATATGTGTCTATATATCTGCATCTATATTTTCTCTGGTGTGTTTCTCTTGGCGTTTGTTTTCGCATAAAAACTTTTCTCGAACGAATAAAATAAAAGTGACGCCGAAGTAAATCTAAAACAAAGAATATCAAGCGGCGACGTCGACGACTTCAAGGAGAAAACATCGCCCATCAAACTTTTCAAACTATTGATAGATCTCAAGAGCTGTTGAAAATGAGATAAAAGACTTAAAAAGGTAATAGAGCATCAGATCATGACGCTGGACAGCCTGATATCAAGCGGTAGTAACACAATACGTTTCAAATAAGAGTATGTTGAAGATTTGCTCTTATCGATTTTGTGTGCTCCTTTTTGATTTGGATAAATCATATTTTTTGATATTGGCTCCCAATGTGTTGGCAGTTTCAAGATTATCACAACTCTATACCTATGGTGTTTATGCGTTTATAGCCATTTTTGATACTGTCAACTAACCTCTAAATAGCACAAATGTCTCTTAACATTTCAGGCATATTTTATTTAAAAGTGCAACTCATCAGTACCTACAATTTCACAGTGCTCAATGTTATGTCCGTAGTGTTGACATATGTGACATTAAACATGGAACCGAGTATAGTTATTAAAATTATAGTAAAATTTTGAATAAAATAAGTGGCCGATTAATTTAGATGTAATTGTATAAGAAAAGTGATATTCTCAAGAAAAAAAGTATAAAAAAATTGTGGTGTCCTCACACCTGGATCTGTCTTTGTATAGAGTGTCAATGAGGATAAATCTATAAAACAAACATAATTTTTCCTGTCTCATTTTAATTTTACCTCATTTTAGGAGATGTTTATGTTTTTGCCAAAAAAATCCGTATGGCTAATTTTATGTTTTCTAAATCGAATGAGGCCAAATTTTAAAAAAATATGCTTGTGTGTGTATATGTGAACAGATTTTTTATCTTTCGTGGACGTTTTCTCAAAAACGGCTAAACCGATTTCAAAAATTAAAAAGTTGTTTGATGTAACTCGTTGATTAGTTATGAACAATGATCAGTTAAAGCCATAAGCCGTTTCTTTCAAATTAGCAGAAAATGTGATATTTTTTTCCAGGTTTCTGAATGATTTTAAAAATGCGCAAATCATTAGCCTAATCGTTTCTTCGTAACTAACTGCTGTAAAAAAATTTGTTGGTCATTTACTTTTCATAACGATAGAGATCTTGGTCTTATGAAACATACTAAAATTTTACAGCCCTACAAGTCGTTTATTTTTGAAAATTTGTCAAAATTAAACATTTCATCGACATTTGCTCAAAAACGCCTGAACCGATTTCAAAATTTTAACAGCCATTCGATGTATCTCGATGAGGACTATCGTTTCTCAGTTTTTGTGCATTTAAAACTTTCACAAAACTATCCACACTGAAGCTCACAATTCTGAATCGATTTGAAATAATCAGAAACTGTTCGAAATATATTGGTTGGGAATGATACTGATTAGTTTTAGGTAAAAATCTACCGAGCCGTTTTATTGTTATTAATTAATATAATTAATTGTTTTAAATTTATATTTCCGAAGGAGATGTTTGTTTTCTCCAAAAAATCCGATTTACTAATTTTATGTTTTCTTGCCGTTTTATGTCATTCTGAATCGGTTGACACCGTGATTGGAATTAGTATGAGCGTTTGTATATGTCAGACAAAAATTGACCTTTCGGCGACGTTTTCTTAAAAACGGCTGTACCGATTTCAAAAATATATAAGCCATTTGATGTAACTTTATAATGATTGGCCAAACCGTTTCTTTGCTTTTAGCGGATAAGCCAAAAACTAATCTCCTCCTCATTAAGAATTGAATGTTTTTCGAATCATTCAAATCGGATGTTCCGTTTTTTACAAACTCGATTTTTGTTTTCTGCACTCTTTGCTCAGTATCTCCGAAATGGCTGGACCTATCTTTGCCAAGAACTAATCAGCACAACTCTTTATCAAAAGGAATCGAATGTCTTTTGAATCATTCACATCGGTTGATTAGTGCGCTCGAGATCGTACTTACTACATATACCCATCTATTTTTTCTAAGGTATGCCAAAATGATCAGAAATCTTTGAAACGTAAAGATATATAAAAAAATATTCACGATTTTTTTGCGATTATTATAACTTACCCTACGGGAAGTTAAAAATTGAATCCAATCGTACGCACACACACATTTTTTCTGGGATAGACAAAGTGTTGAAAAGATCTTCAAATGTAAAGATGTGAAAAAAAAAAATATTATCGGTTTTTTCGTGAAGATATGTAAATAATTGCTATTTTCGATTTTAGACGATTACAAAATCCTACGGGAAGTTAAATATTGAAGTTTACCTATAATTATATTATAACAAAATCTTTATCAATATGCATATGTATGTACTATTACTAATTCCTCTCTCATTCAAACAAATTTTCTTCCTCATATTCCCAAGTAATTGACTACAATCATTGTTGCACCTGTTTCACCTGTACCAGTAGTAGTAGTAGTAGTACTTATATGTTATGATCGTGTGCCTGTTGTTTGTTTAAATGATTTAATAACGATCCAAATGAATTGGCACTTTGTATTAATCATGGACCGTAAATGACACGCCGATTGTGGAGTTTGTGAGCGAATTGCTCCATGCTTTTCAATTAATTCGTAATAAACACTCAATTTGCAATCGCCGAGACAACAAACAGACAACAATTCTCAGAGATCATATCGTTGACCGATTGCATCCAGATTGTAATGATAATTAAGATGTTGTTTAATGAGAAATTATTTATAATTTATACAGATAATTAACACGTTAATCGCTACGATAATAGCAGAAACTAGTTGAAAGTGGCATTTGGCTTTAAAGCAAATTGGACAAAGCACAAATCCATTTATTTGAGTTGCAAGATTTTTGCGAAAACGTCTACAAGAAATCACTTTTTTTAACTTCCCGTAAAGTAAGTTATTGTAATTGGCCGAAAATCGGAATTGAAAATTTTTACATTTCTCGACGTTTTGAAGGTTTCTGAACGTTTTGGCATACCTCAGAAAAAATGGATGTGTGTGTGTGTGTATGTGTGTGTGTATGTATGTGTGGATACAAATTTCCAGTCACGTTTTAGGGCGCACGGATCAACCGATTTGAATGATTCAATAAATCATTCGATTTTTATTGATAGGAAGATGTGTTGATTAGTTTTTGTCAAAGGCAGGTCCAGCCGTTTCGAAGATACGGAGCAAAGAGGGCAAACAATGGAAATCGAGTTTTTGAGAGAACGGAGCATCCGATTTAAATGATCCAAAAAACATTTAATTTGTAATGATGGGGAGAAGTGGTGATTAGTTTTTTGGTAAAGACAGGCCCAGCCATTTCGAAGATACAGAGCTAAATGTGCAAAACATTTCAGTTTTTGAGAGAACTAAGCATCCGATTTGGATGGTTCAAAAAACTTTCTGCTTGTGTTTACGAAACGATTAATTTTGGGATCTTTTCTTATTTCATTTTTTTTTTTATTTTCAAGAAAAAAAATTTTAATATCGAAAATAATTCGTATTTTCAAAACTTTACTTCGGTGCGAGAAGTTCCAGTAATTTTCCCCAAAGCACGATGCCACACACCACTAGTTTTCTCAAGCTTTACGTATTTTGAACTAATTTATAATTTTACTATACACCACCAAGTCGAAAAAAACAATAAATCATAAAAGATAATTGTTTTGCACTTTTCAATACAAGTTATATCTTACATGTCATCATTCATTAAAAAAAGTACAATAAAAATGCTAAAAAAAATTATATGAGATAGGGTAAGACACGAAGGCCCAATTTCACTTTGGACAATTATATTGTGAAAACCAAACTAAATATATCACAATAAATAACAAATATCAAACAAACTACTATCTGACTTAGTTTAGTATAACTCCCAACTATTCTACATTACAGAAATATGTTGTTTTTCAAAAAAATTACACCTGGTTCTTTTTACCCCGTAGGCATAATTAAATAACGTATACATGAAAATTATATAGAGGTCTCGTGAACTAAACAACAGTGCTCACGACCAAAAAAACCAACAACGAAAGAAAATACTTTTGTCATAGGTTTCCAAACTTTGCCGTTTATATGCCGACAGCAATTTTTATGTAATCAAGGTGATCGCAGGTTATACAACTTTTCTCCTCTACTTTCAAATATTATTGTTAAAAAATTCTTAACTTTACTTTATGAGATATCAGTGATATCACAAGTGAGAAATATCATCTAAATATGTTAAAGAAATCATTTAAGGAAGATTTTTTGACCAAACATACTGAGATACTTCACCATTTACTTTTCTATTTCTTTCATAATTTTCTAACGTTACTATATAATAGTTAGAAGAAACTATCAATGATTTATTCTCCAAAATACCTAAATTACTATACAAATGATTCAATTGCCTTGTCAATCGATCTTTTCATCAATAAAGATGACGATGATGATTCATTGATACCTTTTTGTCCTCCAAGAATCGTATCGTGCAGTTTTACGCTTTACCGGTTTACCTATGATGGTGTACGACCTCGTCGGATTTACTTTTGCCATTTTTGAAATTTTCTAATAATAAAATATGATATTATATTAATGGTTCGCAATGTCACCTGCTGAGAAGATTATGCACGTGAATGCATTTCCGACCGACCAAATGCATAGTCATAAAATTGCATCACTCGGCTTAAGAAAATCTAATCATAAAAACTTGAACGGAAAGAGTTTGTTCAATACAAACTAGTTTAGGAATAATAATTAGGTAAATGAAATATGCAAATGATAAAAGTTAGCTTTAAAAAAAAAATTTATTTTAAAAAGTTTTCACTACTTTTGTTTATTTTTTTTCTTGGATTCTACTGTTAAACAGAAATAATGTTCCCAATATTGTTTTTTAGTAATAATTTCTATTTTTTTATAATCCATCAGAATATTTAACTAAATTATTGTGTATAAAATGTGATTATTTAAAACAAATAGACAAAAAAAAATAATTTATAAATATCAATTATAACTAGTTGGTATTGGTATTTTGCCATTTAAAATCGATCTAGTCGTTTTTGAGAAAACGTCGATTTACGGCAAAAAATCTGTTCACATACACGCACACACATACACACACACAGAGACACACACATACTTTTTCCAAATTTGGTCTCATTCGGTTCAGAATGTCTTGAAACGTCGAGAAACATAAAATTAGCGAATCGGATTTTTTTAAGAAAACATAAACTCCTCCTTGGGAAAGTTAAATAATAGCACAAGCTTTAAATACAATGTTTTTTTCTTAATTTTGATGAAAAAATTATTGTTGTAAACATTTCCTGAAGAAGACAACATATCTTATATCATCGAAACATTGAAAATATTCAAAAAATGTAATTTTTTGTTAATTAAAGTTTCTAAATTAAATAAAATATAGCTAATATATATATTCTTGTAATTTCAGCCAAATTTTCGAAAAAAAACGGTAGGACATACATTATTTTTCAAAAACTTTGTATTGTTGTGAAAAACTTCATAATTTCATGTTTTTATTTTTTTATATTTTTATTTTATTTCCTACTTTTATGCTTAACATGTTTTAGTTTAGAAAAATTACAAAAAAATATATACAAGTTTTGATATTTTTATGGCAATTTAGAAAGAAATTATAAATTACAAAATTTTAGTATAAACGATTAAAATCATATTTTTAATAAGGAAGTGGTCTTTTTACAAAGAATAGAAAAAAATAAACATTGAAAAATTTTAGTAAAAATGTTTAAAATCATATTTTTCATGAAAAAATGGTATTTTTTTATGAGGATTTATAAAGAAATGAAAAATTCAAAATTTTATTAAAACGACTAAAATCACATTTTAACGACAAAGTGGTTGATTATAAAAAAATAGAAAAACATAAAAATTACAAAATTTTAGTTTAAACGATTAAAATCATATTTTTAATAAAGAAATGGTATTGTTTTATGAGCATTTATAAAGAAATAAAAAATACAAAATTTTATTAAAACGACTAAAATCACATTTCTAATTAAAAAAAATGGTATTTTTATAAAGATTTGGAATAAAATTAGAATTACAAAATTTTAGTATAAACGATTTAAATCACATTTTTAATAAGAAAATGATATTTTTATACAGATTTGGGATAAATTTAACTTTACAAAATTTTAGTACAAATGATAAAAATATAATTTTTAATATGAAAATATATTTTATAAAAAAAGATTATACAAACAAATATTCTTTTCAGATTTTTATTTTAACCTTTTGTTCTTATTTTTATTAATATTAGTATAATAATACAAATTATCAATATTATTAGCAGTGTTAGTGCAACATTTCTTCAATAAATAAATTATTTTAATTCTACTAATTAATTGAGATATTAAGAATATGTTTTTGATTTAATTTTATATAAAAACATATTTTTTTATATTACATTTTTGACTTGTACTATTTTTCTTGACACAAAATTATTCAAATAATTAAAAATAATTTATAAAATTCGGTAAATAAGGTTTTGGACCCAAAAAAATTTTCTCTAATTTTTTGCTTATGTTGTGAATAATAATTTTTATAACAACTCATAGAATACAATTTATGTTCTGATTATTGCAAAATAATAAATTAAAAAATCTGATTGGAGTTTTACAATGTTCTCAATATATCCGCGTTGAATATTTTATTTTTTATTTCTAATTTTACATTTTAATTTAGTCCCTCTAAATCTATTTAGATTAGAGCTATTGATGATTTTACATAATTTTATATATTCATTAATAGTTTATATTAATTTTTCAACAATTAATTTAATTTATAAATCTTTGCCTTTCATTTAATGTATCGCCTTAGAATAACTTACTCATGTATCTCAATATAAAAAATCATCAAAAAGTTTATTAATAATAATTTAACAAAACAACCAAAATCTGTTCCAAAGTCTTTATCTATTTATCTATTCAAATATTATTATTCCCACCGACCAAAATTTCGGTTAAATTCATCCAAGTCGAAGAAAATGGTGTCCCGTAAAGAAACACACGAATACATTTGCATTTTTCTTAAGAATTCTTTTATAAACGATTTCTATGATTTTATCCCGAAATTTCTGACCTCAGAGAAGGATCTAGGTTAGGGTCTAGTGGTAGGTACCAGACATATCCTGGGGGAATACAATGGATAAATAGAAAGGGCTCTGGAAGGGTCCGATTTAATAAAGAAATGTGTGAAATTGAATAGAAGTTTTGATTGAAGGTGTTGTTCTAAGGATATGGTAATTCCCGTAGGGTTTATAGTAATCGTCCAAAAAACTAAAATGTAAAATTTTGCATGTCTACACGTTTTGAAGATTCTTGAACATTTTGGAATACCTTAGAAAAAATGTATGTGTGTATGTATGTGTGGATACAATTTTTTGTAGCGTTCGATTTGAATAATCCAAAAGACATTCAATTCGCAATGATGTTGAGAATTAGTGATTAGTTTTTGGTAAAGGCAGATCCAGCCATTTCGGAGATACAGAGCAAAAAAAATAAAAAATGCAAATTAAGTTTGTGAGACAATGGAACATCCGATTTGAATGATTCAAAAGACATTCTACCTGTATTGACATAATGTTTATAATAATTAAGTTTTTGCAAAGGCAGGTCCTGAGGTTTTGAAGATCCATAGGAAAAAGTTTAGAAAAATGCCATTTGACGGTCAAAAACGAGATTTGTTGGAATTTAAATCCATTGTTATAAACGGGTATCAAAACTTTCAAGAAATTTCAAAATTTACAAACAAAAATTTAGTTTTCGAAAAAATTTCAAGTTTTAAAAACAAAATCGAAATTTTCAAATATATCAGTATTTTCAAAAAAGACATATTATTTTAATATTCAAATTTTTTAAATGTTTTCAAACTGTTCGAACAAAATTATTTCATATAAATTATCATTACATGAATTTAAAACTTACAAGAAATTGAAAAATCTTCAAAAAAAATTTAGTTTTCAAAAAAAAAATCTAAATTTTCATAAATATCAGTATTAGGCATATTTTTTAATATTCAAACTTTTTAAATGCTTTCCAAATGCTCAAAAATTTTGGAAAAAATTCAAAATTCTCCGAAAATTTTTTTTCTTTTTTGGACTTTTAAAAATATAAGTTGTCATACGGGAAGTCCCAGCAATTTGCCTTAAGGCACGATGTCATGCTTCACTAGTTTTGTTTCGTTTTTGTGAATTTATTTCCTTTTTTATAAATTTTACATGGATTTGAACTTTACAAGAAATTTCAAAATCTTCAAAAAAAGTTTTTAAAAAATTTCTAGCTTTTCAAAAATATCAGTATTTTTATTCTAGTTTTTTTTTTTCATTATACAAATTTTGTAAATGTCTTGAAAATGTTAAAAAAAACATTTATTCCAATCTCATAAATATCTAATTTTTCTTCTCTGAGCTTTTAAAAATTTTGAATTATAGTGCCGCGGTAGTTCCAGCAATTTGCAGCAATTTCAAAATCTTCAAATAAAATTGAGTTTAAGCTTTTAAAAAACTTCAAGAATATCAGTGTTTTTTTTTAAAAAAGGCATATTTTTTTAATATCCAAATTTTTTAAAAAGTTTAAAAAATTTTTAGAATGAAAAATCTATTTTTTTTCTGATTTTTTAAACATTTTACATTGATTCAAAACTTACAAGAAATTTCAAAATCTTCAAAAAAAAAATTACTTTTCAAAAAAATTTCAATTTTTTAAAAACTTCCCAATTTTCAAAAGTATCATCATTTTCAAAAAAGGCATTTTTTCAATATTCAAATGGTTTTCAAAATGATCAAAAATTTTGAAAAAAAATCTAAGTTTTCAAAAAACCCTAATTCTTTTAGAGCCTTTAAAAAATTTTAAGTTACCGTACGGAAAGTTCCAGCAATTTGTCTTAAAGCAAATTTTGTTTTGTTTTTTGGTTTTATTTTCCTTTTTATAAATTTTACATGGATTTGAAACTTACAAGAAATTTCAAAATCTTAAAAAAAAATTCGTTTGCAAGAAACTTCCTTAAAAAAAATTTAAATTTTTAAAATTATCAGTATTATCACAAAAGGCATTTTTTTCAATATTAAGTTTTTTTTAATGCTTTCCAAATGCTCAAAAATGTTGAAAAACATTCAAATTTCTCATAAAAATCTAAATATTCTTCTGTGAGCTTTTATAAAATTTTAAGGCACGATGCCATGCACAACTAGTTTGTTCCGTTTTTGTGATTTTATTTCCCTTTTTATACGTTTTACAAGTATTTATTCTAAACTTACAAAAAATTTCAAAATCTTCATTAAAAATTTAGTTTACAAAAAAGTTTTTAGAACATTTCTAAATTTTTAAAAATAGCAATATTTTACAAAATGCATTTTATTCAATAATCCAATTTTTTAAATATTTTTAGAATGCTCAAAAATGTTGATTAAAAATTCAAACTTCTTAGAAGAATATAATTTTTTTTTGGAACTTTTAATTTCCTCTTTATAAATTTTACATTCTTTTTCAGAAAAAGTCTTCAAGTAATTATTAATTGCAAAATTGCAGACAGACGAATTGGTGCATTTTTAATAAGTATCATCATTTCTTGACACAAAATTATTAAAATTATTAAAAACTATTTATAAAGTCTTAGTTCGGTAAATACAGTTTTGGACCAATAGAGACACAGACCATTTGATGCATTTTTAATATATTCCAAAATTTTGGATTTTACTCATTTTGATAATATTGGACGTGTCCTGCCCATATCTTCAAAAATATACATTGAATGGTTTGCTATAATAAAATAAAAACAATAAAAACCACCCTCCCAGCCCTCCGTCTACCCAAGTACCGCATATCCTGAGGGAGTCCTAAACCTAAATAACAATAGGAGTCAGTCAGGTTCAGGTAATACCTGGCATTCGAAAATTCCACCTTGCGCACACGAAACACAAAAGAACTAAACAGGAGAGACCCAGATGATCGTTCTTCTCATATAATGTGAGTTTTCGAGTTCGTGAGTTTTCGAGTTGTGAGTTGTGCGAGTTCGCTTGAAATTCTGTCTTGTGTCTGCTGACACAAAACACAAAAGTTTAAAGTTGGTTCCACCGAAAACTCAAAATGAAACGAAAATGAAAGAAAAAAATATATAAATATCGGATCTCTCAAGCATTCCGTCCTACTATAGCGACTGTACGAGGAATGCGAGCCTATAGGGCTGGGGATTGGATGGAGTCGAAGTCGATGGTGGGAGGAAATCGATGTAAATGTAATGGATAGATGAGATTGGAAGATTATTGGAAGTAGAATTATTAACATGGGCAATGTTCTTACATATATCGAATGTAAAAGTATTGTTTACAGATAATATTTTTAGAATTTAGAATTACATCATTTTTTTAAACCTTCAACAAAAGTTTATTTTATTGGTTTTATTTATTTTATCATATAGGCCCACAAAATACTTTCAAACTTAAAAATGCAACTATATTAATAATTTAAAACTTTGTATATTTTTTATATTGAGCTCCAAATCATTTTTGATATTGAAAAAAAATCTAGTGGAGTATGGCATTGCTGGAAATTCCCGTACCAGAAATATATATTCGAAGAAAAAAAAAGTAATTAATAAAAATTTATCAATGTATAACAACAATTATTTTATACATATTATTGTAACAAAAAAATTAGTACTTATTTTCAAAAAAATCAACTTTTTGACCACAAAATATCTTTTTTTTTACTTTTTCCTCTGAATCCCCGAAACCGCCAGACCTGCCTTACCAAAAATTTCATCAATTATTCATTTCGTCATTACAAGTAAAAAGCTTTTGAATCATTCAAATCGGGTACTCCGTTTTTTCAAAAACTGAATTACCGTTTGTGGCACTTTTTGCTCCATATCTCCGAAACGGCTAAACCTGTCTTCAACAAAAACTAATCAGCACGTCTTCTCATCTATAGGAATCGAATGTTTTTTTAATTATTCAAGTCGGCTGATCGTGCGCCCGAAGTCGTGGACGAAAAATAGTATCCAAACATACATACATATACCACAGACACACATACATCCATATTTTCTAAGGTATGCCAAAATGTTCAGGAACCTTCAAAACGTCGAGAAATGCACAAATTTTGATTTTCGATTTTTTTGAAAGTTAATAAAGGAATAATTAAAATTATAAGTGAAATGTAAAAATTGAAAATGAAAATTTATTTTACTGTATAGCCCACTGAAAGTCTAAAAAAAAATACATTCAATATAATACATGTTCTAGGTCATTCTTAACACTATTTAAATATATTGTTATAAAATTTCTTAACAATTTAAATGGTCAGTTTTTTAGATAAACTGTATTCAAAGAATATTTGTCGATATTTTTAAATTCACTATTATTCTCTCTTTCGACTTTACTTAATGAGAAACTTTTATATCTAATGTATTTCAATATTATTTTTTCGACTTGCTTTAAATTTTTAATTTAAATTGCTTATAATTTTTCTTTATTTAACATTGCACAATTAACTTAATAATTATTTTAATAAAATATCAGTTTTTTTTCAGAAATGCTTGAAATTGTTACAACTTAATAAAATTTAACTCTATATTAGCAATTAATTATATTCATGTTGATAATAGTAATAATAAACGAATTGAATCAAATTAAACATTTGAATTACTTTAGGAATAAATTTTATTCATCATCATATTTACTCATGCTTTTCCAATGATAATTTGGAGAAATCTTATTATATTAGCAAATTTAAGTTGTTGGCACTATTTACAAAAATTTAACTTTTATACTTATTAATAAATCAAATAATTATACAAACAAAATGCATCTATCTTTACATAAGTAAAATCATAGACTTCTTTCTCTCTGGAGTAAAATCTAAAATTATTTTATTATTCAAATATGCATTTTTGTTCTTTTTACAAAATAGCTTCTAAGATCAAACTGTATCTTGATTGTTAATTAAAGAAATTAAAAAAAATCAATACTCGAATATTAAGTAATTCTTTTTAATATGATCTAACCCAATTTAAAATGATGCCACATCAAAAATATCATCGGTTTTATGAATGAACTAGTAATACTATATTACTACCATAAACTGAACAATATTTCACATCCTGTGTGAAAATAGCACCTGTTAGTGACTTGCCATTTTAGTTCAAACTTTAGAAATTTTACAAGAACAGATTTTTTGTATCAAAGTTATTTCACATCTCCAGATTTTTTGAAGAACCTCCCACACTACCATAATTCTAAAATTTAAAGCAATTAATGAATTTGGATTTATCTTTACATATCGGAAAATTATGAATTATTTTTAATGACTTCTTTTTTTAATATAATTAAAAATTTACTGTAAATAAATTCAATTGTCAATACTTACAAGGAGTACCTTTGAGTTGTTCAATTGGGATTTTGATAAAACTTTGCATAATGTTTGCTTAATGTTGATAGTCAGAATAAACCACTTAAAATATTAAAGGTCTGTGAAAAATGATTTAGTTTTAAAAATTAATCAAAAATTTGAAAAATATGAGTATATAAATATAAATAAAATAGTATATAAATTTATTATTTATATTATCCTTCTCAACTAATTTTTTAATTTTTTTTATTCTGTACTTTATTTACAACTGTCCAGTTAAGGACATTTAATAAATTTGGGGAATTTACAATTGTCATCCGTAAAGGTAAATTGTATACTAAATGGGCAAAAACAATTTAATAGTTAAATTAAATTAGAATTGTTTTAAAGTTAAACTTGCATTTGTTATTTATTTAAACTGAAACCAAAATTTGAGTATGAAAATAAACAAGTAAGAATTGCCTGAAAACGTTCTAGATTGTCTGAAAATGTTGTGGATAGTCTGAAAATATTCTGGATAGTCTGAACATGTCCCAAATTGTCTGAACATGTTTAAGATAGTCTGCAAATGTTCAGGACAGTCTGAACATGTTCAAAATTGTCTGAACATGTCCTGCAAATACATATTCTTGAGAGTAGAAAAATCTTCGGGATAATGTGCAAAAAATATTATGAATAGTTTGAAAATGTGCTGCACAATCTGAAAATGTTCTGGATAGTCTGAAAATACTCTACAAAGTCTGAAAATATTCTTGATTGTCTGCTTTTGAATTTTTCAGGATGATCTGAAAAATGTCCTTGATAGTCTGAATTTTTTTTAAATAATCTTAAATTGTTCTGGAAAGTTTGAAAATATTCTGGATAGTCTGAAAATGTTATGCAGTGTTGAAAAATATTCTAGATAGTCTGAAAATATTTTGGATGTTCTGAAATGTTTTAGTAAGTTTAAAAAGATACTAAGTTGTCTGAAAATGTTCAGGATAGTCTGAAAATATTCTGGATAGTCATAAAGTATTATGGAGTGTTAAAAAATGTTCTACATGGTCTGAAAATGTTTTGGATAGTTTAAAAAAGATCTAAATTGACTAAAAATATTTTGGATGGACTGAAAATATTCTAAATAGCCTGCAAATTATATGAATATTTAGTAATTATTTTGCATATTCTGAAATTGTTCTGGATAGTCCAAAATATGCTGGATTAGTGTGAAAATGTTCTAGGACGTCAGAAAATGTTATTGAGTGAAAATTATTCTATATAGTCTGAAAATGTTTTGAATAGTCTGAAAAATTTCTAAATTGTCTGAAACAAATCAGGATAGTCTGAAAAATAATGTTCTGGATAGTCTGTTTCAGATGCTTTGAAAATGTTCTGGATAGTTTGAAAAATCTTGATCAATTGAAAATAATATAGATAGACTGAACATTGTATGTATATTTGTAAATATTTTGGATAGTCTGTAAATTTTCTGAATAGACTATAAAATTGTGAATCTGTGAAAATATGTTTGATGTTGTGAAAATATTCTGCATAGTGTAAAAATGTTTTGAATAGTCTGAAAATGTTGTGGATATTATAGAAAATTTATGAAGTATTAAAAAATATTTCAAGAAAAAACAGGTTAGTTTGAAAATGTTCTATACTATCTGTAAATATTGGAGATAGTTGGAAAATATTCTGGATAGTCTGAGAAGTTTTTGAAGGTCTAGATTGTTTATGATAGACCTAAAATGTTCTGGATATTGTGAAAATGTTCTAGATATGCTAAAAATATTATAGATGGTGTGGAAATGTTGCAAATTGTCTGAAAAAATTAAAAGATAAAAAGATCTGATAAAAATTATTTAATAAAATGTTTATAATAAAATTTAAATGATGTACTTATTTCCATTTTTTGGTTATTTTCTGAAACGACGATAAAGTTATATAACATTATATATGTATCATTTTCAATAAATGCATGAATATAAAAATATTCTGTTAAAAATTCCACATTTTTAAAATCCATCCCATTTCGATATCGAATTTCCAACAAGTCCCTTATACCCCCCACTCGCCCATGTGCGTGTTTTGGAAACGCGCCCATGTGTGCGTTTCGTGTTCCGACGCGCTTCGTAGAGGGGAGCGAAACCGGCAACTTTAAAAATACCGCCGCGATGGCGCCCCAATCAATACGACGCTAGCGGTCACATGGTCCCGAGCTTCGACCAATCACAAACGGGCTTCTCGCGAACTCGGCCGAAGTGCGACGTCTCGATTCGAACGGCGCTGAGTAGACACGAGCGCTCATAACCGCTTCGGACGCTCAGTCAGTAACAGACGATGGTAGAAGACACAAGAGTAAAAGACACAGGGATAAAAGATACAAGAGTAAAGGATACAGGAGTAAAAGTTAAATAAAAATAAAAGACGTTTTGCCAAAAGTGTTGTGTTTATATAAAGATGTGTGTGCGTTCAAGTGCTAAAACGATACGGTGAAATTTTTTAATCAAAAGTGTCTATTACCAATGATGTTAAATATGATGGAAGACGCCGGACACCTAGTTTTCACGGAATTACCCGGCGCTCTTTTACACTCCGTGACAGCCCTCCACCACCATCACCATCACGCTGGACATCGCACCAGGACGTTGTTGCAACAGCAGCAACGTTACGCCCCTTACCATCTTCACCAACCCCATCTCCTACCGTCTCCTCAACAGCACCAGCAAACCCAACGAGAAAGGCGACCTGTTACCCCTCAGCCAATCCTGACTTCCCAACACCACCAGCCCGAACCCGAACCCGAAGAGCAAAGGACGACGCACGTGTCCAGGCTGTATCCGGAACTTTTAGCGCTAATTTTTGCCCATTTGGATGTAAGGGATCGTGGACGAGCCGCCCAAGTCTGCACGGCTTGGAGAGACGCGGCTTACCATAAATCGGTTTGGCGCGGGGCTGAAGCTAAGTTGCATCTTAGGCGCGCGAATCCTGCCTTGTTTCACTCTCTGGTACGGCGTGGTATCCGTCGGGCGCAGGTTTTGTCCTTAAGAAGGTCCTTGAGGGATGTTGTGCAAGGTGTACCGAATTTAGAATCTTTGAATCTCAGCGGGTGTTATAATGTTACGGATGCAGGTTTAGCACACGCACTAGTCAGCGAATTACCAGCATTGCGTTCCTTAGACTTATCCTTGTGCAAACAAGTCACGGATACATCCCTGGGCAGGATAGCGCAATCTCTTAAAAACTTAGAAACTTTGGAACTTGGTGGATGTTGCAATATTACCAACACAGGATTACTACTAATAGCGTGGGGTCTTAAGAAATTAAAACGTTTAGACTTAAGGTCGTGTTGGCATGTGAGTGATCATGGTATAGGACACTTAGCCGGCTTAGATAAGACTACTGCCGAAGGCACCCCGGAGTTGGAGTACTTGGGTTTACAAGATTGCCAAAGACTGAGCGACGAGGCTTTGCACCACGTGTCCACCGGTCTTCCGAAACTGCGCAGCATAAACCTAAGTTTTTGTGTCTCGATCACGGACAGTGGTCTCAAACATTTAGCCAAAATGCCTGAACTCCGAGAACTCAACCTCCGATCCTGCGACAACGTCTCGGATATCGGTTTAGCCTATTTGGCGGAAGGAGGTTCGCGGATAGACACGCTGGACGTGTCCTTTTGCGACAAGGTAGGCGACCAGGCTTTGGAGCACGTCAGCAGGGGCTTATTCCGACTTCGATCCTTATCCTTGAGCGCCTGCCAGATCACCGACGAAGGCCTGGAACGAGTCGCAAACGCCTTGCACGATTTAGAAACCTTAAACATCGGCCAATGCAGCAGAGTCACGGATAAAGGACTTACCTTGATTGCTGATAGTTTGGCAGGATTACGAGCAATTGATTTGTATGGTTGCACAGGAATAACTTCAGCTGGTCTTGAACGAGTCACGAAGTTGCCACAATTGGTAGTTCTGAATTTGGGACTTTGGCACGTCAGGTGATCAGAGGGTGCACGACCATAATAAAAACAAGGTGTAAAAATTCATTTCGCGTCGGGGGTGGTAATGGTAATAGATACAGTAATTCGTTAAATGTTTTTGTTTATGGTGATACTGTGTAAATGTGATTCCTTCCCCCGACGACTTTCTAGTGACCTTGTTTAAATGGTTTGATTATTTTGATTATTAGTTGTGATAGGAGTGTCATACTCTCTTTTTGAAAATGTTGATAGTGTGTGAACTTCGGATGATGAACTATTAAAAATAAGACTGTTTCCGAATGAGGTGAACTTTTATTGAAATTCTATTAGAACAAGTTATATAAATGAAATTCTTTCAAATGTGTTACTAAAAAAGACGATATTTCTTTTTATATTAATTATTATTATTATTATAAAAATACCTAAGATTTTTTTACCTATAATTCCATTTAATTTGTATATATGTTGTGTAAAATCGAAGCGTTTCGCAAAATGTTATTCCAATTTGTTTTGATGGAAACTATTTTGGAGGAGGAGGATGGATCTATTATCATTTATTATTATTATTACTATTTTCTTCTCCTCCAATATTTTTTCTGTCCAAAATTAACCATGTGTAGCCTATTTTTAGTCCTGATTTGAAATTTATGTCCTTACTATTTTTTTTGTTTTTGGAAATTTCATTATGCAGTGAAATCTGTATATATTGAGATGATGAAAAAAGCGATGCATCTGATGCATGAAATGTTTTGTATATTTTAAAAAGGCGAAAATACAGTTTCTACTTGTTGAATTTAAAGTTTGTCTTTGATTTTCATAAATGTGACATAGTTTGTTTGAATTTTCAGATTGTAAGATGAAATTTGGATAATGGTTTAAAAATTGCAACAGAGTATTTTTTTAAAGATTTTCTTGAATATCACTATAGTATTCTCTATAGTATATAAAGACTAATAGTAATTTTTACTATTTTTTTTTTAATATTTTAGCAGACCTCTAATATTTTAAGAGCCTTGTTCTGGTTATCAACATCTGTCTTCATGTAAAAATTCAGTATAGTAAAAATCGGTACACTTTACCTTTGTTCTAACAAAAAACCTACACACATATATATATATATAATATATATATATATATATATATATATATATATATATATTTCCAAATTCCAATTACATATTTTTTACTTATTTCCAATTACTTATAAATATTTACTAATATTTATAAAACCATTATTGATTGAGTATAATAGTGTATTTTGTTAAAAAAACTCTAATTTGTTCCAGACGAATATTTTTCAAACAATATTTTTCAATATTAGAATTTTCGATAGAATTTTTATTTTGATTAATTCGCATTTTTGTCGTCTATTTATTTAAAATATATTTTAAGGCATATTTTGGTCAAAATAATCTTATTTAAGCAAAAATTTAGGAATATTTTTAATTTTTCGTACTTTTCAACGTTTAGATTAAAATTTAAACATAAAATCGCTTTTTAAAAGTTTTAATGGGATGTAACTTTAATATATACAAATAAATATGAACAATGTCTTAAAAATCATAATTTCTAAAAAACGATATAGAATTATGAAGCTTATATAACACAAATAATATTAAACTTAAATGTTAAAATTGAGACAAAACCTAATACATGCACAAGGTATTTTAAAAAAGTGATAAATAATTATAAATAAAAATAATTATAGATAAATAATTATAAAATTATATTTTATATTTTTATCTAATAATATTTTTCAATAGTGAGTCGGATTTAGTATTTGTAGTTGTTTAAAATAATTTTATTTGCACCAAAAAATATCATTTAATATTTCGTATTTTGTTGCGTCAGGTTTTTGTTTAAAATTTAAACATTTCAATACTTTTTTTGATATTTAACACTAGATAATTTTAATACATAAAATTAACATTATTTGAAATTAATATTTTTTTTTAAATTTAATAATATTTGATAATTTGAGAAATTAAGACGTATAATGTTTTCAAATATGTTTAATGGAATTTTTTATGAAAATTAATTTCATTTACTTGATTGAAAATAAAAAGTGCTTTTTTATTTTCAATATAAACATAGATAGATTTCAAAATTAAATAGAGAATATTTCATTAAATTAGAATGTTCTACAAATTTAATAAGAAAAGAAAATGTGCTTTTTTATATATAATTACAATTTTTCCAAGATATAAATAGATATAGAATTTAATTAAATTTCTATGAAATTCCAGCCAATAAATAGAAAAACGAGTTCTAATTAAAACTATATAAATTTAGGAGAATGATTAAAATGTGCCTTTACATAATTGCCTTTTCAATTAATAAATTTTCTAATAAATGAATTATCTAATAAATAATAAATAAATAAAAAAATGCGATTGATATTACAATTGTTGTTCAGAATAAACAAGTCCTTTTTTATAATTGCCAATTTAATTAATACCGTTTTTATAAATAACTAGTCTATTAATAAATGTATTTGTTTGATGAAGTTCAAATTCTCTATTACAATTTTAATAAAAATTTAGCTGCAAAACAGTTTTCAAATAGACAAAAATTTTGACATGATTATTTATTATTTTATATGATATCAGAATCAGAAGAATTTTACCTGAAATTTAAAAAAGCTGTCTCAAATTATTAGTCAGTATTAGAATATTATTTATTCATGAGAATGATGTACTCTATAAGTTTTTTATTTTGATAAAATATTTTGCAAAATTTCGAGCAACCATTTTTTTTATTCAAGATACTATGAACGAAATATATAAATATTATAATTTAAATTGAATATTTCATAATCATTTTAATTTTTTTATAAGTTTATTTTTTAAGTAGAGTAAATATTAACCAAAAATTCAATAAAAAACTACATAAAATTTTCTAACAAGCTTTTTATCCTAAAATTTGCATTATTATTTAAACGATGTTTGAAGGAAGTGGTTTTATCTAAAGGAATTGGATTTAATATAATATTTTCATGAAATACTGGAAGAATTGTACGTTTTTAAAAAGTTTTGATACGTCTATGATTTTTTATTCTAAGTAAAATTTAAATATCACTCCTGGCTCATATTTGCATTTACTACGCCAATAATTTGTTTTTGAAACTTTTGGGTAAAAATGCTTATGAGTCGACAATAGCATAAAACCAACAATTTTATATTTCTTGTTTACTGCCAGAATATTTTCTTATGATTTTATAAATTTGACAATTCATTTTCTATGACCACACTTTCTTCTCAATATCATATCTTATAGATATCTTATATTTTGTGCACTTCTAAGAAAGTCATATGTCATAAATCTATATATTCAAACTTTCGATAGAATTCTTGAAAGAATATCGCATTTCATGAATTGATAAAGTTAGAGGAGACTGGGTTATTTGATACCAATTTTATTTGCATTTATAAAATATTCAACAGCAATGAAATATTTTATACACAGTAATATAATTGATCAAAATGAACTTAATAATAATTAAAATAAAAATGAGTTAGAATAAATTGAAAAAATCTTATATTTTCAGTTATAGGGATGAAGTAGTAGGTAGTCATCTTATTCTGTAATTTTATGTTTTTTTCGAAGTTTAAATTATTTTTGTTGATCAACTCGGTTATGTTTAGATATCGTGTGATTTTGTATGTTCATGTAAATTGTTTTAAGACAATACCACTTTTAATTATACTCATTTTTCTTATTATAAAGAAAAGTTAAAAGTTGTCAATTTACTTCTTATAGACTTCTTATAGAACTGTTTATTATGAATTTTTGTTTCAATAAATTTAAGGTATTATCAACTCTTCACAAGGAAAGTACACAAGATGCAATTGGATTACATGAAAACCAGCATTTATTTTAGTATTTGTAAACAGTTTTCTATAAATTCTTTTATTGAATTTTTTCTTTTCTTAATTCATTTTCAACTTCATAACTCCAACTCCAAAAGTCCTAAAATTTCCAATCGAACAAAAATACCCAGGTCTATTTTTTTGAAAAAAGATTTATACATAAACTAATTTTTTTTGATACCTAACACTTTATAGATATTAAAACTTTAATTAAAAGTTGTAATTATGTATTTCACACTAAATAGTTTTGAGCAAAATCCTAGAACAAAATTAAAAACAAACAAGATGTTCAAATCATTCAATTCAATTTCATTTCAATAGATTTTCATTTAAATTTTTTGTATTTTTTTTTTAAATTGACTTTTTTGAAAAATTTGAATTTTTTTGGAAATGTTTTTTGAGACATTCAAATCGGATGCTCTTTCAAAAACTCGATTTCTATTTTCTGCACTCTTTGCTCCGTATCTCCGAAACGGCTGGACCTGCCTTTGCCAAAAACGAATCAGCACATCTCTCTATCAATAGAAATATAATGTATTTTCAACCATTCAACTCGTAGATCTGTACGAAAAATTGTATCCATACATACATACATACACACACCACACACTTTTTCAGAAACCTCTGAAACGTAAATATATGCAACAATTTTGAATTTCGATTTTTGGACGATTACAATAACTTACATTTACATTTTCTACTAACAATAATTGACAGAAATTATATAAAATAAAATTTCTTTGTAAAAATTGAAGTTTGTCCTGAATTACTCATAAACACTCATAAAAATAAATTTAAGACCCTAGCAATATTGTGGGCAAAATTCACAATGTTGAATTACATTACATCAAAATCAGCTTTTCTTTTAGTACTTGTATGTTGTATGCAGTCTTCTATAAAGTCATTTCTTTAATTTTTTTTTGCATTTAAAATTGTTTAAAAAATTATTTCATACTGAATAATTTAGTAAGAAGAAAATCATAGCTATTTTTATAACCGATATATTTTATTCTGCAAAAAAGTGCAAATTTTGTATTATTATTTCTATTACTCTAAAAATTACTTGAACAAACTCTGACCCTATTAATAAAGTTTGTTTTATAGGATTGAAATGGGACAACTTGATATCAAGCAGTAGTGACTTTTAAAATATAAGTTTGAATATGGTTTTATGTAAAAATAGCCCTTTCAAGAATGAATAGCCACTGGAATGAACATCCTTCCAAGTATTTATAATTATGATTTCGGTACAAAAAGGTAAAATTGATAATGGGCGTCCATTAATCACGTGATCGACTTTTTAAGTATTTTTGGAGTCCTTCTCTCCCTTGGTGATACGTGGTGATATTGAAAATTACCCATGTCTTGTAAATTGTAAAATTTAAAAAATTTTTTTTTTGAAAATATTTGCATTTTTTCAAATAATTCAAGTAAAAATTAAACGTGATATCTTACTATATCCCTAGCTCTCTAGTTCGATTCTGATATAAATAATAATTCATATTTTCGAAATGTGTTATGCTGAACGCACGTCCATGTTTGTTAGAAAAAAGAACTTTTGCTAGATAACAGCGCCAACATATATTTATAAATCCAACATATGTATATATAAATATATATATATATATATATATATATATATATATATATATATATATATATGTATGTATATTATTATATTTATATATGGTGTGCAATGTGTATATAGTCAGAGGAGATAAGAACGACTGATAAAACGCGTTTCCGCCGACTTCGACCAGTCAGTCGTTTTGCTGGTGGATAGTAATCGGATTTTTGTATCAAAACACACGAAATAACGAAAAAATATATTTTATATTATATTATATATATATATATATATATATATATATATATATATATATATATATATATTATAAATACAGAACCAATGCCACTTGACATTGGTGTTTCACATTTATGCAACTTCCCGTTTTATATTAGTAATAAACGCCAATCGTAAATCAAACATTATAATAATATGCAACAAATTAAAATTTTATTACAAACAACTTCAAATTTTATATTTTATTAAAAAAATTATATAGGGAAGTTACTAATTATATCCCAATTACATCACAACATATCTAACAAACAACTATCTAACTAAGTTCAATAAAACTTCCAGCTAATTCATCATTGCAGAAACTTGTTCTTTGTTGTTTTTCAAAAATTTGTCACCAGGGGGCAAACATTTGCAATTGCAGAATTTATTAGTAAGGTTGAAAAACATTAATTAGAATTCGTATAAATTATTTTTGAGTAAAAACGTAATTTTTTAACTTCCCGCAGGGTAGTTATAGTAATAGGCCGAAAATCGAAAATGGAAATTTTTGCATATCTTCACGTTTTGAAGGTTTCTGAACATTTTGACATACTTCAGAAAAAATGGATGTGTGTGTATGTATGTTTGGACCAACCGATTTGAATTATTTAAAAAACATTCGATTCCTGCAAATGGGGAGACGTGATGATTAGTTTTTGGCGAAGGCAGATCCAGCCGTTTCGAAGATACGGGACAAAAAGTGCCAAAAATGGTATTTCTCTTTTTGAGATAACGGAGCACCCGATTTGAATGATTCAAAAAACATTTTACTTGTATTGACGAAATGAAAAATTATTTAAATTTTTGGAAAGGCAGGTCCAGCGGTTTCGAAAATACAGGGAAAAATGTAAAAATAAGATATGTGGACAAAAGTGATCATTAGACATATGCACATCAAATTATCAGATATTTTAAACATATGCTCTAATTTTGTTACAATTTTTTTGGGTTCCGTACCAAGATTTTTAATTTTGAAAATTCACATATACGGTTAAAGCAAATTTGAAAATTCTTACAAAAATTTTTTTTCAAAATTTTCAAAAATATATAAAGTTTTATACTTAAAACATAAATTTTAAAATTACAATTCAGTTTACTAATTTAAATATTTCATATCCGTTAATTGTTAGAAATATATCCTCAGATGGATTCATTCGGCATCTCTTGTTAATGTAAACATTCTTAAGTATTTTGTGCGATAAGATCGTCACTGTATTATATGGACGATAAAATATATAGTAATCATATTTATCTGTTTGAAAATGTTTAAAACAATTTTTATTTATCATTAATCATTTTTTATTTATTTTTAGAATTTTTTTACTTGGATATTTAATTGTAGTACGGAAAGATTCAGCAATTTGCCTTAAGGCACGATGCAATTCATCATTAGTTTTTATTGATGTTAAGGGCTATTTTCAATTGGAAGCATTTTACTATCTATATATTGAAGAGAAATATCACTATTTCTTTCAATGCTTGACATCAGACTGGAACCTCTGATTCAAATCCTGGACAAAATTGTTTGTTACATTTTTTATGTAAGGACATAAATGTATTATGATATAAATACATTTGTAATTCAAATGTCCAGCCATTATTATTAGTGATGTTAGTAATAGTGTTTTTCTCCCACTATCTCAATATATCCGCCAAAATATGTAAAATAAATTCTCTTGCCATGAAGATCGTGAAACAAGCAACATTTAAAATAAATTTAGTATATTTGAAGAAATAGTTTTTATTGTGACCAAATTCCATGTCAATTTTTTAATCAGAGTCTTTCAATGTGTGTATAAATTTAAATTAAATTTCAGAATGGGTTCATACTGCTGATAGTGCCAGATGAAAAGATAGAAAAAGCTAGACAAGTTCTTTCGACACAATTTCTTTCGTGCATATAATAACATTATTTTAGGATTACAAAATCATGTACCTACTACAATGTAGTATCTACAATAATAAACATAGGGATTTTCGAATTAATCTGTCACGGTATGTCCGTCTTACGAGTTTCGAAGCCGATCGGCCGTTTCTATTTGAAATTTGCATTAAAGTCAGCATCACCAGCATATATATATATATAGTAATACAGAATACCTACAACATACTCGCAAAACCACTTTCTAGCCGCACAACATATATATCGGCCCGATCTGGCACTAACAAATGAAAATTTTTCTTACCTGGACTCGAAGAACACAAACATACATACATATATGCACTTCATAGGAGAAACTTTTGCAGATTCTCACAGAAAATATTTTACTTTGACCAATTTTCATAACTAGGTGTAAGTGGCATTTTGCCTTAAGGCAAGTGCATAATTGACTTAATCAACCGAAATATCAACCGGCAAAGACAGGTCCTGGCATTTCGAAGATACAGGGCTAAATGTGCAAAAAATGGCAGTTTTTGAGTGAACTAAGCGCCAACCTGAGCACAGCATAAGTGAAAATGTCGCACAGAATTATTTGCAAATGCGTTTAGATTGTGACTGTACGGGAGCTTTTTCAATTTTGTGCAAATTAATTAGACAACTTCCCGTAGGGTAAGTTATTGTAATGGGCCGAAAATCGAAATTGAAAATTTTTGCATTTCTCGACGTTTTGAAGGTTTCTGAACATTTTACTGGCATACCTCAGAAACTAAATGGATGTGTGTGTGTGTGTGTGTGAGTGTGTTTTGTATGTCCGCATTTTTTCGCCCACGTTTTCGGGCGCATGGATCAACCAATTGAATGGTTTAAAAAACATTCGATTCCTATTGATAGGGAGATGTGCTGATTAGTTTTTGGCAAAGGCAGGTCCAGCCGTTAGGTAGATACGGAGCAAAGAGTGCAGAAAATACAAATCGAGTTTTTGATAGAACAGAGCATCCGATTTGAATGATCTAAAAAACATTCAATTTGTAATGATTGGGAGAAAAGGGATTAGTTTTTGACAGAGGCAGGTCCAGCCAATTCGAAGCTACAGGGCTAAATGTACAAAAAATGGTGGTTTTTATGAGAACTAAGCATCTGATTTGAATGATTTAACGAACTTTCTGCTTGTTTTAATAAAATAATTGCTTTTGGAAAAAAAAAGTTTTATTTTTAATGGTAGATTCTATAAGGAATAATATCACTTATAATATAAAAACAATATAAAGTTATAATATAAAAAATAACAAGTTGTGTATGGCATCGTGCCTTAAGGCAAACTGCTGGAACTTCCCGTACCGTAACGAAATATTCGAGGAATATTAAATGTTTTCAAACAGATTATTATAAATACAGTAACAGTTTTTAATATTTATAAGAATTATATAAACTAAATTACAAAGTTAAAATTTATTATTCAAAGTATATAAGTGAGCTTTAGAACTTTAGTCCGAATTAAAATTAAGATCTGAAATATTTTCGATATACAAAAAAAATCGAAACAAAGTTTTTTTCCAAAAGCAATTATTTTGTCAAAACAAAAAGAAAGTTTTTTGAAATCATTCAAATCGGATGCTTAGTTCTTTCAAAAACAGCCATTTTTATCACATTTAGCTCGGTATCTCCGAAACGACTGAACCTGCTTTTGCCAAAAACTAATCACCTCTTCTCCCAATCATTACAAATTGAATGTTTTTTAGATCATTCAAATCCTATACTCCGTTTTCTCAAAAACTCGATTTCTATTTTTTGCACTCTAAGCTTCGTATCTCCGTAACGGCTGGATCTGCCTTTGCCAAAAACTGATCAGCACATTTCCCTATCAATAGAAATCGAATATTTTTTGAACACTTCAACCATATCCATACAACATACACACACATCCATTAGCGTTCAGAAACCTTCAAAACGTGAAGATATGCAAAAATTTTTAATTTCGATTTTTGGACGATTACAATAACTTACCCTATGAGAGGTATGGACCTTATCTCATATTTTCAAAAGAAAAATCTGTTGGTGCACACGCACACACACATACACACACACACACACACACACACACACTGTTTCCAAATTTGGTCTCATTCGATTCAGAATGGCTTAAAACGTCGAGAAAACATAAAATTAGCGAATCGGATTTTTTGATGAAAACATAAACTTCTCCTTCGGGAAGTTAATTATATAAACTGAATTATTTTTTTCTAGTAGATTGGTGAGCTTATTTATCGTAAAATTTTGAAAAAATGCCTTCCCTAAAAACAAATAATTTCTTCAGGCTATCACCACAAGCAAATATTTTTAGAATTATTCTAATCAGATGATACATTCTCTCAATAACTGCTGTTTTTACACATTTTGCTCATTTAAACAGTTTACAACATTATCAGACAGATTACAATGTTTTAAGACAGTTCACAAAGTTTTCAGACTACTTTTTGAAGTAAAACATCTTTAGGCGCGACTATGGTGTAAATCCGTGCAAATGTAACGGAAATGCGTTACGGCAAATAAGATAAGATAAGAGTCGAGTGCCAAAGATTCGTCATTCGCTCTCGATGATATCATTTCTATACGGGTCGATTGTGATTAGTCGTCGCGTATGTGAATAGAGATCTGTCGTTGTATGCGTACCGGCATCAACGTTTTATGCGTACCGATATCAACAAGGATATATAAGCATAGATAAATAAATATTTTTAAGTTACATCGTAGTACAAATCTTGATTTAATGGAAAATGCCTGAATCAGAAGAATATTTTACTCTGTTTCTTGAAAATAATAATACAAATTGAACATTTGTGCCGTGTACTAAACGTAAGTTTATTGATTAGAAATTATTTCTATATTATTCGTAGCTTCTATAAATCTTTGAAGTTATTGAAATGGAAAATATTTTTTGGGCAAAACAGATATTACAGCTGTTTAAAGAATTAATTAGATTATATCGCCAAGAAAAAGTAAAAGAAGTTTTACTTTAAAATTAGATTTATCTGCACCGTCTGTTTGAATCCTGCTCAGTCTTCTTTTACGATTATATTAACTCTTCATGATCTGCTGCAAAATCGTCTATCATTTTATGGAAGTTATCGTTTTAAATGCAACCGTTTATGTATAATATATTTTCAATGATACTCTACCTGCAAATGCAGACAGAGGCTTTATCTGTTAGTAGTAAGAATAAGAATCGAGTATAAATACCAGTAAAGTAATAAAAGTGCAGCTTTTGAACCTCATTAAACGTTGATCTGTGGAAATATAAATCAAAGACGCCGTTAACCTCCAACTCACACCGTGTAGTCACCGACGATAAATCTCGCATTGGCGGATTTTATTTTGATTTTATATGAAGGGAAAAATACGACCTTCGAGGAGGAAGATTTTAGTTAACAAATGCTAAATTTTATTTTCTTATTCTATGAAGGGTAATGGTTAAGCACGCGAGTTCAAGTCCTTGCTCTAGACAACCTGACATCGTGCAGTAGCGCTGTCCATTTTTACTTGAAAATTAAGATGAACTGTAGTGGTGCCTCAAGGCAAATTGCTGAAACTTTCCGTACCGTAAATAAATATTCGAGAAATGAAAATAATCAATAATTGTTTTAAATAATTTTAAATAGATTAATTATTATAAATACATACTGCAAATTTATAAGTGCTTATTAAATTGGGCGACGAGCGTACTCTACAAACAACAAGTGTGTATGTTTACAAGAAATTTGTTCAATTTTTTTAAATATTTGATTTTATAATTTTGTTTTTCAAAATTTCAAAATTTTTTTAAAAGTTCAAAATTTTTTGGAATTTTTGGAAAAAATCGATTTTTTTACATTTTTTGAAAATTTGGAAATTTTTGAAAATATAAGATTTTATTTGGAAATTACGAAATATTCTCAAATTTGATTTTTTTTAATTAAAATAATTTAGTTCAACGTCTCCTTATTAAAACAAATCGAATGTTTTTTGAATTATTCAAATCTGTTGATTTGTGTTCCCGAAATCGTCGACTAAAATTTGTATCCGCACATACACATACACACAGATTCTTATGTATGGTATGGCAAAATGTTCAGAAACTCCTTGAAATTTTTCAAAACTTAGATTTTATTGAAAATGATGAAACATTTCGAAAATGTAAATTTTTGATTTTTTTTTTGAAAATTTTCAAAATTACGAAATTTTTTGTAAAATCATTTTTTGCACACCGTCTCTACAAGGAAAGGGTTTTTTGGATTAATCTAATCGGGCGATCCATTTTGTCAAAAACAGCATAACCATTTTTACACCCTTTGCGCTCCGTTTCTCCGAAACGTCTAGGCGTGCCTTTTGCAAAAATGCCTCGCGATCGAGTACAAACCGAGTGCTTTTTCAAGCATACAAAACGGTTATTCCTTACTGTAAAAAATGTCGAGAACATTTGTTTGAACCATATTTAAAATTAAAAATCTTGGTACGGAACCCAAAAAAAATTGACAAAAAATGTGTACACATTATCAAAATCTCTATAAAATATCTGATAATTTGATGTGCATATGTCTAATGATTATTTTTGATCGTCAAATGACGTTTTTTACATTGTTTTTATTGAAACTCTGTAACCGGTAGACCTGCTTTCTAAAAATTTGAACAGTTTTTCGTTTAGTCAATATAAATAATGTTTTTTAAATTATTCAAATCGTACGTTCTCAACAACTAAATTACCATTTTGGACTCGTTTTGCCGCGCATCTTCGAAACGGCTAGACCCGCCGTCGCCAAAAACTAATCAGCACGTCTCCTTATCAATACGAATCGAATGTTTTTTGAATTATTCAAATCGGTTATTCCATGTTCCTGAAATCGTCGACGAAAGTTTGTATTCGCACACACACACATACATCCATTTTTTTCTAAGGTATGCCAAAATGTTCAGAAACCTCTGAAACGTAAAGATTTATAATAAATTTCATTTTCGATTTTTTTGCGATTACTATAACACCCTACAGGAAGTTAAAAATATATTTCAAATTGAAAATAGTCATTTTTAAGCACTGCGGTGTGAAATGGCAATGGGAAATCTCTCACAATCTTTTTTCCCTGTCCTAGGGCAGTACTACCCATTATTATTTTTTATGTTATACAAAGTGTTTGTCAGCAAATCAAACCCTGAAAATTTTTGTCGTACCCTTGAAAATTTTTGTCGTACCCTTGAAAATTTTTCTTTTTTTTGACTTTGGACTTTTGACTTCTAATATTTAATTCATCTAATGCGGATCTGGGCTATTATTTTTTATAAGTCGACTTTTATATTCGCGATGCAACTGCAGCAAATGCAACATGCACGTTGACGTTTTCCATGCGGAATGAATTTTATTTATACTTGACGTTAATCTCGTTATAAACCGCATCAAGATTAAAAACATTTGCACTGGCAATAGCAATGGCTGGATACAAAAATGAAAAATGCCAACCAGAAACACCAACTCTTATTATAAAAGACTCGCAAGAGTCGTCGTAAGACTTCTTCTAAGAATGAGAATGAGAAGTCTTTTCTGCGATGGTAATAGATAGATGGATGCATCTATGAAGAAATTTTTATAAAAATCAAAAGGTAATACTCGAAAACCGAAACCAAACAGATAAAACATTTTGCACTGTTATGATGATGAGAATGGAGTAATACATGAAGTTCAAGACACAAATCATAAGACTTCTTCTAAAAATCTTTTCCACGCTGCCCACGATGATGAAAATTGATAGATGGATGCCTCTATATTAATTTGAAAACTTGAAACAAATCCTTCAAAATCAAAATGGCAAAATAAATTATTAAAAGAAAGTTTAAATGCTCCAAAATATGATGTAGACATGATCAACTAACCTAGAACATTCTCAGACTATTTAAAACGTTTTCAAACTATTCATTACATTTTCAGAACACCTAGAACATTTTAAGGTTATCCAGAACAACATTTTAAAACTTTCTTGAAACCATATAGAAACGTTTTCAGACTATCTACAATATTTTCAAATTATCTAGAATATTTCCACGATACGTAGAACATTTTCAGGCTATTTAGAATATTTTTAGATTATTCATAACTTTTTCAGACTTTCTGGAAACCATATAGCAGGTTTACAGACTACTATCTAGAACATTTTCAGGCTACTTAGAACGTTTTCAGACTATTCAGAATATTTTCAGGATTCGTAGAGCATTTTCAGGCTATTTAGAACATTTTAAGGTTATCAAGAACTTTTTCAGAATTTCTTGAAACCATATAGAACGTTCTCAGACTATCTACAATACTTTCTAACTATCGAGAACATTTTCAGACTATCGAAGAACATTTTCAAGATACGTAGAACATTTTCTGCTTATCCAGAACATTTTTAGACTTTCTTGAACATTTTCAAGGACATTTTCAGACAATCTACAATATTTTTAAACTATCTAGAATAATTTCAGGCTATCCACAACATTTTCAGGATACGTAGAACATTTTCAGGCTATTTAGAACATTTTCAGGTTATCCAGAAATTTTTCAGACTTTTAGGAAACCATATAGAACGTTTTCAGACTATCTATAATATTTTCAAACTATCAAAAACATTTTCAGGCTATTTAGAACTATCCAGAACATTTTCAGGATACGTAGAACATTTTCAGGTTATCGTGAACACTTTCAAACTTTCTTGAACTTTTTCACACTATGTGGAATGTTTCCAGACTTATTTCATCATTTTCAAACTATATAAAAGTTTTTAAGCTATCTAGAACGTTTTCAGACTATCCAAAAACATTTTCAGGATACGTAGAACATTTTCTGACTTTCTTGAACATTTTCACACCATATAGAACATTTTATTTTCAGACTATCTATAATATTTTTAAACTATTTAGAACATTTTCTCACCTATCAGAACATTTTCAGATTACGTAGAACATTTTCTGGTTATTCAGAACATTTTCAGACATTCTCGAACATTCTCACACCACATAGAAGGTTTTTCACTATCTACTATATTCTTAAACTATCTATAACATTTTCAGGCTATCTAGAACATTTTCAGACTTACCAGAACATTTTGAGACTAAAAATTCAGATCACCTAGTACATTTTCAGGCATTTCAGGTTATGCAGAAGATATTTTTACATTCATATCTTAAACATTTTTGCCCCATTTAGAACATTTTTAATCTAACTAGAATATTTCCAAACTATCTATTATCAAACGAACATTTTCAGGATACGTAGAACTTTTTCAGGTTATCCAGAACATGTTCAGACGTTTTTAAACATTTTTACACCCTAGATAACTCTATAAAATTCACACTATCTACAATATTTTCAAACTATCATGAACATTTTCTCACCTACTAGAACATTTTCGGACTATTTAAATAAAAATCAGATTACCGAGAACATTTTCAGGCAATTCATTTTATGCAGAAGATTTTTTCAAATTTAACATTTAGAACTTAAATATTTTTGCACAATGTAGAACATTTTGAAACGTTTTAGAAATTTTCAAACTATCTAGAAATTTGAGAATATCCAGAATAATTTCAGGATACGTAGAACATCCAGGTTATCCAGAATATTTTCAGGTTATCTAGAACATTTTCAAACTTTTTTTTAACATTGTTTTCATACTATTTACAATATTAACAAATTTTCTAGAACATTTTCAAGCCATCAAAAACATTTTCAGGCTATCTAGAATATAAGTTTTTAGACAATCGCGCTTTGACACTTTCGTCCTTGGTGGGGTCAATTGTTCAAGTCAACCTTGTAGGAAGTCGCATTAAAAGTTTCACATCCAATAAACAAAAAACTATAAATTTTTGATAAACTGCCCATTTTAAATGACAAACGTGATTGACGTCAGACATTTTAGACAACTTTTTGCAAGGCGCGTTGGAAATCCTTCAAAAGCTTCAGAATGGACTGATTTTTAAATCCAAACTATAAAATTAGGCCAACACCTAATATCGGCTTCGATAAACGTTATGATACCCACGTCACCACAATATATGTTCAAGAAACGGGTTCTCTGTTCATAAACAAAATAAATACCTTCTCGCATAGCACAATATACACCGGACCGGGTCTCTTATTATTTTATTTGTTCAAGTGCGTCGTCGAATTCAAACATGACCTGACATTGTTCTTAATAATCGATGAAAAAAATCAAAATAATAGATGATATAAGACAATGCGGAGGTATTTGTTTTGTTTTTGGTTATTATCGAAGACAAAAGATATTATGGTTAAGTGAGCTGGATATTTGATACTTAGGAACCTAAACATGGGCACAAATATTATACAAACGTTTTTCCATATGAATTGCATACTATCTATTATAAAGTCATTTGGTGGTACCTTGACATACGAGTTTAATTCGTTCCCTGTGGTTTTTGTTAAGTATTTTGAATATTAACAAATTTTATTACAATTAAATTCTATATTTTCCTCATGTGTAAAGTCATTCCGAATTGTTTGGCACTAACAGATATATACAATCACTAAGATGCAAATAAATCTTCTACATCCATTTATCTAATCCACAAAATTAAGTCCTAATTTACAAACATCAGAACTAAATAAATGTCTTTCAATTCACTAAATAAAAAAAATACATTTACATTATATCTATTACGTTTTTTTTTGAATCGATGAGAAAACTCTCATCGTCAAAAAAAGCGTAAGAAATCATGACTTGTTCCATGCATAAATTTACTTACATAAATATCATCACAAGTGTATTTTGGAACTTTTTATTTTTACTCTAATTAACTGTAAAAAATAGTTAACGAGATTTCTAATCATGAGTGAAAAAAGTTGTTAAAATACAGCCTGTTTTAAAACGTTAAAATATAAGTATACGAGCTTGGGTTTCTAAACTTTCACTGGTTTATATATTCTTGTCATAAATCCCCAAATTAGAAGAGGTAATAAGAATTTTAAATGTTTTCCCGAAGGAGAAATTTAGTTTTTTGCTAAAAAATCTGATTTGCTTATTAACTTCCCATAGGATAAGTTAGAGTAATCGCAAAAGAAACTTTTGAAAATTTATGCAAAGAAAATTTTTGCATATCTTTACCGTAAAGGAACCTTTGAAACGTAAAGACTTACGTTTCCTGAACATTTTTTAGAGAAAATTAATATATGTGTGTGTGCGTATGTATGGATACTATTTTTTGTCCAAGATTTTGGGTTCACGGGTCAACCGATTAGAACATTTTCTAATGGTAGAGAAACGTGTTGATTAGTTTTTGGTCAAGGCAGGTCTAGCCGTTTCGGAGAAACAGGGCAAAAAGTTCAAAATAAAGGTCAACGATAAATATATTTATGGTATATAAGTACATTGTCCTAAATGAAATTTTGTATTAGTAAATGTATAAATTAGGAGATGATTGGAGCAACAAATTTTGTAGTGCCTGTTCACATTGTAAGTTGCACCTAAGAATGCAACAAATAAAAAATTGGTATTTGAAAATGTAAAATTCAGACTGCCAATTTTGATACAAAAACTAGTGGGATGTATGGCATCGTGCCTTAAGGCAAATTTCTAGAACTTCTCGTACCGTAACGAAATGTTCGAGGAATACTGAATGTTTTCAAATAGATTATTATAAATATTGTAACATTGTCTAATATTTATAAGAATGATATAAACTGAATTGCAAAGTTAAATTTATTTGTTCAAAGTATATTAGAACTTTAGTCAGAATTAAAAATAAAATTTGAATTATTTTCAATATACAAAAAAAAAAATTGTTTTTGAAAAAAAAAGAATAAAATTGCACAATTTTTTTTTCCAAAATCAATTATTCTGTTAAAAAAAGCAGAAAGTTCTTTGAATCATTTAAATTGGACGTTTAGTTCTCTCAAAAACTGTCAATTTTTGCATATTTAGCTCCATATCTTTGAAATGGCTAGGCCTGCCTTTGCCAAAAACTAGTAACCACTTCTCCCAATCATTACTAATTGAATGTTTTTTAGATCATTCAAATCGGACGCTTTGTTTTCTCAGAAACTCGATTTTTATTTTCTGCACTCTTTGCTTTGTATCTCCCAAACGGCTGGATCTGCCAAAAACTAATTACCACTTCTCCCAATCATTACTAATTGAATGTTTTTAGATCATTCAAATCGGATGCTCCGTTCTCTCAAAAACTAGATTTGTATTTTCTGTACTCTATGCTCCACATCTCCGTAACGACTTGGCCTGCCTTTGCCAAAAACTAATCATCACATCTCCCTATTAATAGGAATCGAATGTTTCCTGAACCATTCAAATCGGTTGATTCGTGCACCCGAAAACGTGAACGAAACAATGCGGACACACAAAACACACACATTCATTTTTTCTGAGGTATGCCAAAATGTTCAGAAATCTTCAAAACGTCGAGAAATGCAAAAATTTACTTCGATTTTTGGACGATTACAATAACTTACCCTACGGGAAGTTAAAAATTATCAAAATTTAGCAAATGTGACCCCATCCTTGTACTTTTTATCAGTCCCTGCTGGGTGCACTTACTCCTCCAGTAGTTCTTCTCATAACATTTGTGTGCCAGCACCATACAAACACACAAACACAAAACCACACACGCACTCTACTTGACTCGATATAATATTTCGCAATGTGTTCCAACTGCTTTTTCTCATGCTATTCCGTGGCGATTTATGTTTTCCTTTCCTGTTTTAATGCCAGAATTCCGAATCAACATATTCTTCTTGAGCCAGACAACTTTTGCTCTAAGCACATCGATACAGAGATGTAAACCAAATGGTAAATGATCGAAATCATTTTTTAAATTGAAGGCACACATGGGTGACATAGGTGCTTACCCGTGCCGTAGTGGTTAGAGCTGTGGGATCCGAATGAGAGGATCCAAGTTCAAACAGCCTGATGTCGACCATTAGTGACTTGCACTTGGAAATATAGATAACAGTTTATAGGTTCCAAGTGAAATTAGCCCTTACTCTACATTGCTACATCAACAAAAAAATTATGATTCATGATGACAACCGTTTGAGTTGCCATCTATAAGAAGCCAATTCGTTTAAGACAACTTAAAGGATTTGTTTAGTTCTGATTGCTGTTAAGATATATAAAAACACATGAGCAATTGACTATTATGTAGCTTAATTCATATTTTAGAAAAAAAGAACATCACAATTTAGTATTAAAACTAAAAAAATGTTACCATAAACATAGGCAAGAAAATACGTTTTTTAGTTCCACTATTATATTATACTTGAATAAAGGTGTGATTGACCAAAAAAATATTATACATAATTGAGAACGAATAAACTCGTTAACTTGGAGTATCTTCTAAAAACAAATTTTCAAAAATCAATAATTTTCATAATTGAACCAGTTTCCGTAGGACTTTAATGGTTTAGTATGTTCAGTACTCTATCGTTATACTAAGTAAATCGACTAATTTTAATTTTAACAAATGTCAGAAGAACCACTCATTTTCTCAAATTTTGACAAATTTTTGAATTAAAACTACTAGTCGTAAGGCCGTAATATTCAGTAAGTTCTATAAGACCATGATATATATCGCCAAAAAGAAGTTCCATGAAAATCGGCTTAAATTTTTTTTTCAACAGTTAATTACAAGAAAACGGCTCGATAGATTTTCACCTAAAACTAATCAGTATCATTCCCAACTAATTTCTTCGAACATTTTTTGTTTTTTTTTTAAA
>NW_020539726.1:33443271-33472585 GCF_003426905.1 Ctenocephalides felis | reverse complement strand
GTGGTACCTTGACATACGAGTTTAATTCGTTTCCTAACCTCGCTC
Source organism: Ctenocephalides felis (assembly GCF_003426905.1). Lineage (NCBI taxonomy): Eukaryota > Metazoa > Arthropoda > Insecta > Siphonaptera > Pulicidae > Ctenocephalides > Ctenocephalides felis. The sequence goes on along the minus strand of NW_020539726.1, from coordinate 33,472,540 downwards.
ATAAGGTTGTCAAATATCTCCCTTCCGCCTTTTTGTATTATAAACCAAGAGCAAAAAAGCGGAAGGGAGATATTTGACAACCTAATATCTCGAAGCACTTTTTACCATACATATACATTGAAATGCCATGCTTCCAGCACTGTGGTTTTTGTTAAGTATTTTGAATATTAACAAATTTTATTACAATTAAATTCTATATTTTCCTCATGTTTAAAGTCATTCCGAATTGTTTGGCACTAACAGATATATACAATCACTAAGATGCAAATAAATCTTCTACATCCATTTATCTAATCCACAAAATTAAGTCCTAATTTACAAACATCAGAACTAAATAAATGTCTTTCAATTCACTAAATAAAAAATACATTTACATTAATATCTATTACGTTTTTTTTTGAATCGATGAGAAAACTCTCATCGTCAAAAAAAGCGCCAGAAATCATGACTTGTTCCATGCATAAATTTACTTACATAAATATCATCACAAGTGTATTTTGGAACTTTTTATTTTTACTCTAATTAACTGTAAAAAATAGTTAACGAGATTTCTAATCATGAGTGAAAAAAGTTGTTAAAATACAGCCTGTTTTAAAACGTTAAAATATAAGTATATGCAAGCTTGGGTTTCTAAACTTTCACTGGTAAATGTAATATATTCTTATCATAAATCCCTAAATTAGAAGAGGTAATAAGAATTTTAAATGATGAAGGTGATATTTAAGTTTTTGCTAAAAAATCTGATTTGCTTATTAACTTCCCATAGGATAAGTTAGAGTAATCGCAAAAAAAACGAGAATGAAAATTTTTGCATATCTTTACCGAAAAGGAACCGTAAACCGTTTCCAAGGTTTCTGAACATTTTTTAGAGAAAATTAATATATGTGTGTGTGCGTATGTATGGATACTATTTTTTGTCCACGATTTTGGGGGCACGGGTCAACCGATTAGAACGTTTTATAATGGTAGGGAATCGTGTTGATTAGTTTTTGGCCAAGGCAGGTCCAGACGTTTTGGAGAAACGGGGCAAAAAGTTAAAAAATAGGATCAACGATAAATATCTTCATAGCATATAAGTACATTGTCCTAAATGAAATTTTTAACTTCTGTAGGGCAAATTATAGTAATCGCAAAAAAATCGAAAATGAAAATTTTTATATATTTTTACGTTTCAGAAGTTTCTGAACATTTTGGCCTTAGATAAAATGGATGTATGTGTGTGTGTGTGTATGTATGTGTGTGCGGATACAAATTATCGTCGACGATTTCGAGAACACGGATGAAGCGATTTGAATAATTCAAAAAACATTCGATTTGTATTGATAAGGAGACGTGCTGATTAGTTTTTGGCGAAGGCGGGTCCAGCCGTTCCGAAGATACAGGGCAAAAAGTGCCAAAAACTGTAACTCAGTTTGGAGTTTCATGAGAACGGAGCGTCCGATTAGAATAATTCAAAAAACATTTTACTTGTATTAACAAGATGAAGAATTTATCAAATTTTCATGAAGGCAGGTTTAGCGGTTTTGGAGATCTAACAAAAAAAGTAAAAAAAAATGACATTTGGAGGTCAAAAATGATTATTAGATATATGCACATCAATTTATAGAGATTTTAACAATAAGTATAAATTTTGTTCACATTCCTATGGGTTCCGTACCAATGCTTATCTGTTGGACGGCGGCACAGCGCTTACGCGCTGCAATATTTCGTCTCTATGCAGTTAAAACAGTACAATTGCTCTGAAAAAAAGTTCAGAATTTCCAAAATATTTCAAAATACACTTTTCTTCTAAAAGTCTTTTTTTAAAAAAAGTAAATTTTTGTCAAAAATTTATAGTTTCTCAAAAATCTAATTTTTCAGAGTAAATTTTTTTCAAAAATGTTTAAAAAAATAATAATATTTGGTACGGGAAGTTCCAGCAATTTGCCTTAAGGCACGATGCCATGCGCCCCACTAGTTTATTAGTAAATGTAAAAATTAGGAGATGATTAGAGCAACAAATTTTGTAGTGCCTGTTCACATTGTAAGTTGCACCTAAGAATGCAACAAATAACTAGTGGGGTGTGTGGCATCGTGCCTTAAGGCAAATTGCTGGAACTTCCCGTACCGTAACGAAATGTTCGAGGAATATTGAATGTTTTCAAATAGATTATTATAAATATTGTAACATTGTCTAATATTTATAAGAATTATATAAACTGAATTGCAGAGTTAAAATTATTTGTTTAAAGTATATTAGAACTATGGTCAGAATTAAAAATAAAATCTGTATTATTCTCGATATACAAAAAATTAAAAAAAAAAAAAAAAAAAAAAAATGATACAATTTTTTTTTTCCAAAATCAATTATTTTGTTAAGACAAGCAGATAGTGCTTTGAATCAATTGAATCGGGCGCTTAGTTCTCTCAAAAACTGCCATTTTTTGTACATTTAGCTCTGTATCTCCAAAATCGCTGGGCCTGCCTTTGCGAAAAACTAATAAACCTTTCTTCCAATCATTACTAATTGAATGTTTTTTAGATCATTCAAATCGGATGCTCCGTTCTCTCAAAAACTCGATTTCCATTTTCTGCATTCTTTGCTCTTTAACACCGTAACTGCTAGACCTGCTTTTGCCAATAACTTATCAGCACATCGCCCTAATAATAGGAATCGAATGTTTCTTTAACCATTCAAATCGATTGATACGTGCGCTCGAAAACGTGAACGAAAAAATGCGGACACACAAAACACACACACATTCATTTTTTCTGAGTTGATGTTCAGAAACCTTCAAAACGTCGAGAAATGCAAAAATGTTCAATTTCGATTTTTGGACGATTACAATAACTTACCCTACGGGAAGTTAAAAATTATCAAAATTTAGCAAATATGACCCCATCCTTATACATTTTATCAGTCCCTGCTGGGTGCACTTGCTCCTCCAGAAGTTCTTCTCACAACATTTGTGTGCCAGCACCATACAAACACACAAACACAAAACCACACACGCACTCGCCTCGACTCGATATAATATTTCGCAATGTGTTCCAACTGCTTTTTCTCATGCTATTCCGTGGCGATTTATGTTTTCCTTTCCTGTTTTAATGCCAGAATTCAGAATCAACATATTCTTCTTGAGTCTTGAGCCAAACATATTTTGCTCCAAGCACATCGATACAGAGATGTAAGTAAACCAAATGGTAAATGATCGAAATCAATATTTAAATTGAAGACACACACACGTGACATAGGTGCTTACCCGTGGGGAAATGGTTAGAGCTACGTGATTACAACCAGCGGTTCGAACAATCCGCCTGATGTCAACCAATAGTTACATCGGTTTTCACTTGGAAATATGGATAGCAATTTATAGGTTCTTAGTACAAATAGCCCTCATGATGATTCTTGATGGCAACCGTTTGGGTTGCCATCTAAAAGAAGCCAATTCGTTTAAGACAACTTATAGGATTTGTTTAGTTCTGATTGCTGTTAAGATATATAAAAACACATGAGCAATTGACTATCATGTAGCTTAATTCATATTTAAAAAAAAAGAGCATCACTATTTAGTGTTCAAACTAAAAAAATGTTTTCATATACATAGGCAAGCAAATACGTTTTTTAGTTCCACTATTATATTATACTTGAATAAAGGTTTGATTGACAAAAAAAAAATATTACACATAATTGAAAACGAACAAACTCGTTAACTTTGAGTATTTTCTAAAAGCAAATTTTCAAAAATCAATAATTTTCATAATTGAACTAGTTTCCGTAGGACTTTAATGGTTTAGTATGTTCATTAAGACCAAGTACTTTATCATTATACCAAGTAAATCGTCTAATTTTAATTTTAACAAATGTCAAAAGAACTACTCATTTTCACAAACATTGATGAATTTTCAGTAAGTTCTATAAGACTATGATATATATCGCCAAAAAAAGTTCCATAAAAATCGGCTTAAATTTTTTTTTCAACAGTTAATTACAAGAAAACGGCTCGATAGATTTTCACCTAAAACTAATCAGTATCATTCCCAACTAATTTCTTTCGAACAGTTTTTGTTTTTTTTAAATCGATTTGGTAGTATGAGCATAAATGTAGACAAAAGGTGAATTTTAGGATGTTGTTTGATTGAATTGAATTTACTTTTCGAAGGACCGATTGTAAATACTTTAATTTTGTAACTAGTAATATTTATTTTACGTTAATTACATAAATTACATCGTATTTATAATAATTTTAATATGTTTTTATTACGTGTTGAATGATTTGATTTTAGTTTTATAATAAATCGATTGATGATTGTTTGTTTTCTATCTCAATATACCTGCATGCTTTGATTGGCGCGAACAAAAGGTTTGACACTTTTTTCCATATTACAAAGAAACGGCTCGACCGATCGTCGCACAAAACTGAGAAACGATAATCCTCATCGAGATACATCGAATGGCTTTTAAATTTCTGAAATCGATTCAGGCGTTTTTGAGCAAACGTCGATGAAAGTTCTAATTTTGGCAAATGCCAAAAACACCATACTAATTTTTACAAACTTTGACGAATTTTTAAAGCTGAACGAGTTGTCGTAGGGCCGTAATATTTTAGTATGATCTAGAAGACTATGGTATCTACCGTCAAAATAATAATAATAAAAATCGACGAAAAAAAATTTTTAACACCTTTTGTTACAAGAAAACGGCCCGACCGATCTCTACCAAAAACTAATCAGGTCGATTCCCAACCAATATCTTTCAAACGGTTTTTAAATGTTCAAAATCAATTCAGAATTGCGAGCTAAAACGTGGACAAAAAACTTTTCACTTCTCTGCTATTTACGAAGAAACGGCTTGGCCGATCGTCGCACAAAACTGACAAACAAGAGTCCCCACCGAGATACATCGAAGGCTTTTAAATTTTGAATCGGTCCAGCCGTTTTTGAGAAAACGTCGATCCACAGCAAAAAATCTGTTTACACACACACACACACATACTTTTTCCAAATTTGGTTTCATTCGATTCAGAATGGCTTGAAACGTCGAGAAAACATAAAATCAACGAATCGGATTTTTTGATGAAAACATAAACTTCTCCTTCGGGAAGTTAAACTATCCGAAAATTCAGGAATCATTTCACATAATAATCACACAAAATATATATTCAATATAAATGTATTCGTCCTTTTCAATGTCGATTATAATTACCATCTCTAATATTGGTTAGTTGCATGCGGGATTATTGTTATCCTGTGAAAAGCAAACAAAAATTACGACGACGTGTTTATTTGTATAATATAAGAAATTATTTCGCATAAATGTTCAAAGTTAATTTATGACGTACATAGACGCCACCGGTTAACGACTCGACGATTTATAGGCAGGATATTTTGCGATTTAATTCTGTCTCTTTGATTCATTCAGGAATCTGCGAATAAAAGTCATATTAGAATATATTAAAAATTATATATTAGGTTGGGGAAAAAGAAATCTATTGAAATCTATTATTTTTAACAACAATTGTAGATTGGTGCTCATTGGAAAGGTGACATTTCACAGTAAAAAATATTTTTTTGCTGTCTTTTGTTTGGTTTGTGCATTTAGTTGTGAGTTACAGGGTGTTCAAAATGAAAGTGAACAACGAGAAAATTGGGTACATTTTGCAGTTCATTATTTTTTATGTTAACCCTTTCCACTCGGATGCTGCCTCTCCGACGGCAAAATTCATGTAAATCTCGAAATTCGCGAGTTAAAGATGCACCTTGCACATGTAAGTTGGTCGTCCAAAATGTCGATAAAATTGGAGAAATTATCGAAGTTGACCGCCATATTAGAAGTCGTAACATCGTCTAGAAACCAACAAACCAAATTTTTAATTTTTTTTAAATATTTTAACATTTCTGTTAGAACTGAACTGAAAATTTCATATATTTATCAAGGATTAACCTCATTACTAAAAACAAATTGTCTTTATTGAATTATTTGCTGTAAAATAAGAAGCTTAATGATTATTATTCGCACTAAATATATAATTATGATAAATAAAATGCACTCATTTTATAACTTGACAATCGAAGGTGTTATGCAACTGTATTGAATCAGTCAAAACAAGACAGGTATCATGTTAATTTTCGGATTGCAGTTTCGAGTGTCATTTAGTCGTTATTGTGAAGTCGATGAAATAAGTTCAATAAAATGGCGATTTCTAGTGCATAATAAAATAAATATGTGAGATTTGAAATGTAATGTGAAGATTTTAACAATTGACTATAAGGTATGAAGACATGAAAGTTGTAGTGTAATAAATTTAACTCGCCTTCTTGTTTTTCATTTAGTAGTTTCAATAATCGTTTTGTAACTCTGTATTATATATAAGTTAAAAATTTAGTGTGTAGTTATAGAAAATCCAAAAAAGGCAAACCAGTGTAAATGCATATAAAAATGTATATCAACTAAGTTATAGAAAAATAAAAATTAACTAAAATATTATTACAGGTGACAAACGTCTCCAGAAACTTACTTGCTTACTCCCCACCAGCGTTAAGGAGTAAAACATAGGTAGGCTTATTTTTTAATATATATATATATATATATATATATATACATATATATATATATATTATGTATTATAAATGGCATATGCGTGAGTTCATGATTCATGATTCATTCGGTTGTTTGCGTTTTGTTCCGTGACACTGGGCACACGTCCAGAATTATATGGCTGAAGCCCTGACACCATACAGTAGTAGGATATTGTTGCAATATTGCATGTGCAGGGGGCCCCCTTAATACATGGTCAAACTTTGGTAAAGAACAATTACTCCCCACCTTACAAAGATTCTCAATAGTGGTGCGTGACATCGTGCCTTAAGGCAAATTGCTGCAACTTCCCGTACCGAAAATAATTCAGCTAGTACTATAATTTAGCAGGTCATAATGGTAATTCAGAACCATGTCTTTAATACTTTTATTGCCTTAATTGCGTAATCAAAATATTATTTTAAAATGTTTTTGACATCAGCATTATTCTATTTTTTTTCTTAAACTTAATCACTTCTTATTTTTACTTTTTCTTTGCATATTTTTACTGTTTATTACATTTTTCTTTACGAATATTTCTTCCAATGGCAGGTCCGTAGGTTGAGTTGAAAATGCACTCAATTATAGTTGCACAAAGTCAGAGTCCTTGTATTTTTTCTGCTGTATAGGGATACAACTCGCCTTCCTTTTTAATTCATACCGATAAAATCTTAGTACCTCTTTACTTCCAAGTGGCATGTTGCCGCTACAGCTATGCCCACCAGTAAAAAACCATTTTCACTTGAGATCATATTTGAAATCTATGTTTATTTATTTGGATTCATTTAGGATGTTTTTAGTTTCTGAAATTCGAACTCGATTACATAATAAGGAAGGCTTGACGTGAGACTTATCGTGATTCTACGTGACGTCATCATTCAGAGTTAGTTGATGAGAAAGTTGATATTATTTGTTATATGTTTCGACACTTGATATGTGTCATCATTCAGCAAATCATGCTAGAAAGCCATCGCAAAACTTTTTGGATGTTATCATTAAATTCCGGTAGGGTAAGCTATAGTCATGAGCCAAAAATCGAAAATTAAAACTTTTGCATATCTCTACGTTTCAGAAGTTTCTAAACATTTTGGCATACCTCAGAAAGAATGGATGTGTGTGCATTTTGTCGTCCACGTTTTCGGGCGCACGGATCAATTGATTTGAATGGTTCAAAAGACATTCGATTCCTATTGATAGAAAGATGTGCTGATTAGTTTTTAGCATAGGGAATTTAATTAATTGAGTTTTGTTTTTTTACTTTTCTGTAATCATATATAAGTTTCAGTATTTATAATAATCTATATAAATACATACAATTTTCTTTAAATATTTCATTATGGTACGGAAAGTTTTAGCAAATCGTCTTAAGACACGATGCCATGCAGTACTAGTTTTCATTTAATTTGCTAATTGTCATTGTGCTTGGAGGTTAACATATTTTATAAAAAATGCTTTAAACATGAATTTGGCCCTTGCTGGTCTGATGATACATATCAAGTATCAAAACCTATAAACAAAACATTTCAATTTTATAATTTTTTTTTTTTAAATTGGCTGTTCATTAAAATCCAACACAATTCTAGTTCTGTGGGTGATATTAAAGAACTTTGCCAAAAAACCATAGCTCGAAAGTGATTGTTTTAATAAAAACTTCATCTTTTGAGAATATTCAAGAAAAGTAAAAAAAATTCATAACATTTAAGCACCTAATAAAAATATTGTTAAGAATCTATCACGTTTATCTTTAAAACGGTGGATTTGGGCAAAAAAAGTATAAATGTATTTTTTGTAGATAATTTTATGCTCTATAATATTGTATCAGGTAATTTTGCGTTAAGAGTGACGATTTTTTGCTGAAAATCGTAATGGGTCATTATTTTAGCTTTGATCTTGAGTCATTTTTTTAGCTTTTTTTAATTGTTTTTTAAACAACTTTGCCAAGTTACAGCATATTTAGAATTATGGTAACCTTCACCTTGATTTTAGATTTGAATTGGCCGGGATAATTGGAGAAAATGAATAAATATAATTTTACTGGCTTGAAATTTATTTTTGACCCATGGTTTCTTCGGAAAATTTTCTTGAAATGACTCATATAGTTATAAAAAAAACTATAATTTATACAAATTTCCAAAAATCCTTTTAATTAATTTTAGTTAATTTTAGATTAAAACAATCATTTTTATTAGCACGTTGATTGCCACGATTTCAGAAAAATTTTCACATGGTAACTTTATTGGATAATTTAGTTAAAAATGTATCTTAAACTTAATGTATGTAAAACTTAATATAAAAAAAAGCCAAAATTCTCACAGAAACATTTTTTTTTATGTCACACATATATGATTGACATGGCCCTATATTAAAACTTTTTTTTACACAACCGCATGTAAGTTTTTTTTAGACATATATATCTGACATGGTTCATGTAAAACATCTTATCGTCAGGCACATATGACTGTCTTGGCAATTAACTTGTTAATTTATTACATTGACCATTTTAACAAAATTTTATTATATTTGTTAAGCAAAAATATATAAATATTCTTTATAATCCAACTGACTTATTTTACCAACAAGTAAACCACCATTTTAACACCATACTATCACAAATTGCTATTTAGTCTGTAAAGAAAATTTTTATTCTATTACTAAATTTACCCGGGCGAAAAAAATAATTACACATACAGACCAAATTTTACCTTACCTCATTTTGGTAATTTTGAAAATAATAGTTATTTTCATAAAAACCATTATTTTTTTCACCCCAATAAAGGAAAGAAATACAAGGGATTGTATATTATATTAAAATTCATAGTTAACTGACCATACTATTTATAGTACGTTAAATTTGAACTCTTCTTGGCTTTAATTTACTTTATTTTCTAAAAATATTATAATATATTTGTTTTTAATAGTATTATATGAATTCCTTTAAGCTACAGTTAATAACAGTATATATTTCATTTTTCAAACAAATTTTGTTAAATATTGTTATAATACCAAAATTTAATTAAGATATAATTTAGTACATTAATGAAAGGCGAACCACTGGGTTTTCCTTTTAAAATTCTATGTTATTTGTCGAATTAATTACTCAATGTCTTTCTACTTAGACAGATTGTAATTTATAAAAAAAATTAAAAAATTGTTATAAAATAGCTAATACATGTATACGATATTCATACATTCTTAGTTCACTTTTGAAATTTTTATTGCATTATGTGGAATAATATGATATATAAACTGGCACATATACAAATATGTATTTTAGTGAGTTTTTAATTCGTAGTTACATTATAACATTACAAAACCATGTAAATTTCTATCATCCATGTCTGACATTACATAACATTTCCCTAAAACATTGTTTTGCACTTAAAAAACTAATATGGGCACATCAATGACCTAAGGTAATATCATGTCAACATTTTCATTAGCAATCGCACATAAATTAAATTCTTAAAGATAAATTTCAGAACATTGTCATGTAAAACACTGTTGAATCCTCCACACCATTATTATTTTTATATAAAATATTTATAAAAAAAATGATAATATGAAGTCTTTTCATTCTTTCATTCATTACAAAGAACCCCTGTGTCAAAGTAATACAAAAGCTGCGGGGGTGACTTCTGTCTAGCCCTCATATTGTTCGAAGGGCTGCAAAGGGACTCCCTTGTAGGGAATAATATTATACCGGATGAAAGAATTATAATATTGACCACATCCCTTTTCCGAAGGGCGGAGGAATCGATTTTTTTGTTAAAATTATGGTTATTTTAGATCTTTGCGGTATATTGAAATTGTTAGACAATTGAAGAATTTGTTTTACAAAATTATAAAAAAAATGAAATGAACAAAAGTTTGCATTTGTTGTTATTAAACTGTAAACAGTGCACTGGTTAACAGCAACTATCGATAAAATAGAAAATGTATCCCTTTACATTCTCGCCCTTATGTCTTCAGGAGGGTGGAGAAAATATTGCATTTGTAGAAATAACTATTATTTAGATTCACCAAAATGAGGTAAGGCATAATTTAGTCATTTTTTGTAATTTTCTAATTATTTTATATGTCCTAATTCAATTAAGATCAAAATCGACTCACATACATCCATTTATTCTAAGATATACTAAAATGTTCAGAAACTTCTGAAACGTAAAAATGTATAAATACTTTCAATTTCGATTTCTACACGATTACTGTAACTTGCCTAATTGCAATAAAATTGCTAAATTGATTAATTTCCATTTTACAAATTTTATGCAAGATTGTCAAATGTTTGATAACTAAAATTTGTTTTCAACACGTAAATAATGTATAGAAGCCAATTTTTCTGATATTATATTGACACATAAAATCTAACCTCCAAAAGGTGCAAACGCCAGAATATTCATTTGACTTCACATAAGTATAATCAAAAAGTTGCACTTATGATAAAATCGTTATTTGACATTTGTGCCTTTTGGAGGTTAGGTTTTATGTGTGAAACGCCAGATCACACAACAAATACAAAGCGTTTTAGACAGTTCGTGACTACCAACCCATACGATTATAAACCCGTAAAATATTATTGGTATTTTATCTGAGAATTGGATCCATAGTCCCATCTTAATCCTTCCCACTCAGATGCCAACCATTATACATTAAATTATAGATTATATATTTATAATACCATTAAAAATATGTATAGTATCTGAAAACAATAAAGTAATTAAAGTCATACTTCAAATATGACATGATCGGTTTGTCATTGTAATTAGCATTTAGAAATGAACCTTCATTAGAGAAATGAATTAATTGCTAATTAATAAATTCTATAATATTCGTTCACCCAGTGGATTATTTTAAACAACGCATAAACAAATATTGTTTTTGCAACTTTACTCATCATGTAATAATTGTATTTGAAGAACTTTATGTAATTAAAATTAACATACATTCATTGACTGCTTGTATTTTTTTTTACTATTTCGCTGGCGATATAATCTCATACTTTGAACAGCTGTAATATCTGTATTGCCTAAAAATTATTTTCCATTTTAATAACTTCAAAGATTTATAGAAACTACGAATAATATAGAAATAATTTTTGATCAATCAACTTACGTTTAGTATACGGCACAAATGTTTAATTTGTTTTATTATTTTCAAGGAACAGGGTAAAATATTCTTCTGATTCGGGCATTTTTCGTTAAATCAAGATTTGTACTACGATGTAACTTTAAAATGTTCATTTATCTATGCCAATTTCCTTGTTGATATCGGTACACATACAATGACAGATCTCTATTCACATACACGACGACTAATCACAATCGACCCGTATTGAAATGATTTCATCGAGAGCGAATGACGAACGGATTTACACCCTAGTCGAGCCTAAAGAAGTTTTACTTCAAAAACAGTCCATTGTCTTACTTGTTATTTTAAAGCGATTTTACGAAATTAATAGCTACACTATTGTTGAACCAATTAGACCTTCAATCTTACCTAACATTTGGGTAAGGTTCAGTAAGTTTCATAATTCATTAATCCTACGGGGAATGATCTCGATAGCGCCAGTTATATGTGTGTGTTTTGTTCATGTTTGTGTATTTCTTGCGAAAAAAATAAAAGTCGAGTATCTGCTCTCCTCGGCTTTGATGATCTCTGCCGCGTCCCAGAGATAACCCTTCGGCCCCGACGCCAATTATAAACGGAACTGAACGGATGTTGTCTTCTCTGTATGTATTTAGAAATATATAATATTCTTTCATCTAAGTCCTATCATTTAAGAATTGTAGTCGATGAGCTGAAGTATTAATAAAAATAACAATATGTTACCTAGAAAAGTAGAGCCAATTTTGGTATTAGTTGCTCCAATTCGTCTACGACTCCTCGCCTGGTATATTGGGAGATTTGGTTACTTTTTCGCGTCAATCTACTGGATTTTTTTGTCACTCACTTTTTTTTATCAACAGCTTTCCACAGGTCTCTAATATATTATTTGCATTATTTTGAACATCAGACTTAATATTAAACTAACAATAGGTTTAATTAAAATCCGAGAAAAGTAACAAACAAATTCTTTATCAGTACTTTTATTTTTTGTACGATATTAGACAGCGAACTCTCAGCGAATTTCATTTACTTCTACAAGTGTGGTCCTTAATATGGATTTTTTCAAATTTTTTTGCTCACAGGGGCTCAAATGCTTTCAAAATGATAAGGACCATCCTAATATATGTAATTATATATATATATATATATATATATATATTATTATTATTATTATTATTATTATTTTCAACAGCTCTCCTACTATCTATTTCTATCATTCCAGTACAGATACTGGCTGCTGGTATAATAATAATTTTATACCGATAAGTGAACTATAAATAAGGACAGAATTTATGTGAATGGCATAAATAAATGCTTTTGCTTGCCAAAGCAAATATAAATTGTTCTAAAAACAAAAAGAATAGTTTTAAAAACCAAAATAAAGTCAAAAGGAAAGAATTAACTATGGGAAATTCGACCAAGTGTTCAATGAACAGAAACTTTTATTTTAATGCACAAAAATGTGGTAAAATTTTAAACAAGTATTTATTTATTTTGAAATATGTATTAATTTATTATAAAAATACAAGCTTAATTTTTTTTTTTTATTTTATACTAAAAAAAAGCTTTCAAAATCAAATGTACCATATTGATATTGTAACCATAACCATACGATTTCTATGAAATTTATGACACATTGTTAATTTGGGTTATTAATGTTTATAAAGTTTCTGGGTAAAAATAATTCGGAAATGTTTTAGGCGATCTTGGTATCTATAAACTAGTCATTTATATAAAATGTACAAAACAATCAAGATTCCTAAATTATCAAATCCGCAATAATGTTCTTGGCCTCGTTTTCCCCAAAAAAAATTCCTAAAATCACAATAGAACCGACTTCAATGTCATCGGTTTTAGAATATGCAATAGTGATAGTAAAACCATTTATCATGGAAAAAAGTAGACACATGCTTCTGGTGTCGAAATAACTGTACAACTCTTTTCGGAGACATTAATCATTAATAGACATTATTATTGTTAAATAAAATTAAACCATTAGATTTCTTAAAAAAATATTGCTAAAAATGTTATGTAGTTGTTTATTTTTGTTAAAACTAGTGGGATAGTACAAACTATTCTCGCGTTTGATCCTCATCTTGGTCAGCTCGATATCAAGCAGTGTGATATCAAATTTTCCCTTGAGGTTATACATCTTGAATATAATCTCTAGTGAAAATTGTCTTTGCTGCAACTCATACAAACGCCAACATTATTATATATCGTGCCTTAAAGCAAATTACTGGAACTTTCCGTACCGACAATTTTTTTTTTTTAAGTTTTAAATTTTTTTGAAAGCTGACAAAATTGGATTTTTGAGAATTTTGAAATTTTTGAAAAAATAGACTTTTTTGCTAATTTTTTTTCTATCCTGATTTTTTTTTATAAATTTTGAACTGCTTTTCAATGCAATCGTGCTGCGTAGTTGTTTTAAAGAAAAATTTCGAAGCGCGTAAGCGCCGCTTCGCCGAGTATGGGATAATCATTGGTACGGAACTCATAGAAATTCAAAATTAATACTTATTAATAAAATCTCTATAAAATATCTGATAATTTGATGTGCATAAGTCAAATGATCATTTTTGACCAACAAAGGCATTTTTTTACTTCTTTAATTAGCGTTTTCCGAAACCGCTAGACCTGCCTTCCCAAAATTAATTTTATCATTGCAAATAAAATGTTTTTTCAACTATTGACATGAGACGCTCAATTCTCTCAAAAACTGAATTTCCATTGTTGACACTCTTTGCTCCATATTTCCGTAACGGCTGGACCTGCTTTCGCCAAAAACTAATCAGCATATCTTCCTATCAATAGTAATCGAATGTTTTTTGAATTCTTGAAATCGATTTATTTGTGTTTACGAAATCGTCGACTAAAATTTGTATCCGCACACACACACATACATCAATTTTTTCTGAGGTTTGCCAAAATGTTCAGAAACCTTTCTAACGTAAAGATATATGAAAATGTTTATTTTTTTTTACAATTACTATAGCTTACCCTACGGTAATACAATAATTGTAATTACTATAACGGTAAAAAAGTTGTTGACCACTGGGTTGCTCTTTTGAAAACCAGAACTAAGTTAATCATTAGGCACAGCACATGGAAAATTTAATTCTTTTTTAAAACATTTTTGAAGATCTGTATCATATTTCCCATTCAGAAGAAAATTGATGAAGATTACGTAATAATCCAAACTAAATAAAATTTTTCCCTCCAGATTACTACATCTAATTCCATCTTATTTCTTCCATTGACGTAATAATGATACAAATTTTATTTTATACCATCGTCCATCGTAATTGCACAATTCATTTTACCTTGCTCAACCACTACCTACCATTTTCTTGTATACAAACATCAGAAGAAGAGTAAAAGCATGAGTAATTTCAAACGACTTTAATTGTCTTATGTTTTCGTGTAAGTCACACCGTTTTTGTTCCATTTTAAATGACTTGCATAATTTAGGTAACACAACACAACATAATGCTTTTCTCATTTTTTTTTGCTGTTTTAATGTATTTTTTGTCGTTTCTATTGTTTGGTACGACGCGTGAGTACACATATGTAATGTGATTGTATGTAGACACTCATGAGGTAATAATAATAGTTATTATAGGTGGAAGGCTGATCCTTGATGTGAGGAGAGATTGTTTTTATTTTTTTTCGATTCTGAAAGTTTTGCTTCTTTGCGTCCTTGTGCTGTATGTTAGATTTCAAATCTAACTTAATTTTTTTTTTTTGAAGTAAAACTTTTTTAGTTCCTCAGCAAAATTTGGACGGAAATGCGTTACGCCACGAATACTGATTTGTTATTGGCCAAAGATGTGATTATTTGAAACGATTTGATATGATTGGCGAAGAACGTCTAGTCACGTGATATCTTTCTATTCTTGTGATTAAACATCAAATGACAAACAACCAATGTGTTGAAGTTATGACGTCGAAATCAAGATTTAATTAAAATCAAAACTAAAAGACATACTAATTCGTAAATGATTATAATAATAGAAAAACAAATGGAATATCTAAAACTGTCGTCCATTTAAAAGAAAAAAGAAATTATCAAGTGGTAAAAAAATGTTCAAATAATAAAAAAATCAGCTAGCTGCCAAGAAGCAAAGAAAAAGATCTTCTCTTATTTACGCACTGAGAATTCAAATAAATAAAAAAAGATTCAGCAAACCTTCTTAGGTCAACATTTTTTTCAATATATAGAATAATGGGATTATTTAAATCAAAAAAGTGTGTTTTAAATTTTTCATATGTTCAGATAACATTGTTTTGTATTGATTGTTAATTTCCCGTAGGGTAAGTTATTGTAATTGTCCAAAAATTGAAATTGAAAATTTTTACATTTCTTCACGTTTTGATGGTTTCTGAACATTTTGGCATACAACAGAAAAAATGGATGTGTGTGTGTGTATGTATGGATACAATTTTTCGGTCACGTTTTCGGGCGTACGGATCAACCGATTTGAATGGTTCAAAAAACATTTGATTCCTATTGATAGGGAGATCTGCTGATTAGTTTTTGGCAAAGACAGGTCCAGCCGTTTCGGAGATACGGAGCAAAGAATGCAGAAAATAGAAATCGAGTTTTTGAGAGAACGAAGCATCCGATTTGAATGATCTAAAAAACATTCAATTTGTAATGATTGGGAAAAGGGGTGATTAGTTTTTGGTAAAGTCAGGTCGAGCAATTCAGGAGATACAGAGTAAAATGTGCAAAAAATTGTAGTTTTTGAGAGAACTAAGCGTCCGATTTGAATGATCTAAAAAACTTTCTGCTTGTGTTAACAAAGTAATTGCTTTAGGAAAAAAAATTTTTGATTAAATTTATTTTATCAATTTTTTTTTTGTATATCGAAAATAATTCAGATTTTAATTGGAACTCTGACTTAAGTTCTAATATACTTTAAAAAAATATTTTCAACTTTGAAATTCAGTTTATATAATTCTTATCAATATTAGACAATGTTACAATATTTATAATATTCTGTTTGAAAAAATTACATATTTCTCGAAAAATTCGTTACGGTACGAAAAGTTCCAGAAATTTGCCTTAAGTCACGATTCCATGTACACCACTAGTTATTTTTAGAATTATAATTATTCTCTTATATATATTGCGAACTCTCTCCAATATAAAATTTATCACAATTAATACAATCCGTTTACACTTTGTAAACGGAGTCAACAATTCTATAAAGGAGTGTTTTTGATTTTAAAGAAGTATACAAAGAATTTAAAGTATTATCAAATTTGAAAACTAGAAGAAAAACTTCTTCAGAAAATATCTTTTTTTAGAAGATAAGTAAAACTGCCTAAATATGGTAAAGAAATAATACCTTTATATTTACGAGTATTTAGAAAAAATGAAAAATTTATTAAAATAGTATCAACAAGTAAAGAAAGGTTATCATTATCAATATTTATTTTATTATTATTAAATATCCAATACGGTTTTTTATAATATTTCTAGATGTTTAAGAAACTTAACTTTGTATTATTCATTTTTGCTATATATATTGAAGGTAATTAAAAATCGAAAATATTTTTATAGTCTAGAAATGGTTTTGTTCTTTAGTATTAGCACTTACAATACTCAAATCTCAAGATAATATCTTTGACAAGATATGAATACAAGAAAGCTATTAATCTACAGCTTTTATATTTTGCATTATTTCTAGTTACTAGTATTAATGATTTATTTATTATTTCTAGAACAAAGATAAAATATGGAAATGAAATAAATTTAGATGGTGTTTAACTATTGTTGCTCAACGGTCACATTTCGATAAAAAAAATTAAAATTGAACCTTATATGAGTAGTATAAATATAAAACTATATCGAATATTATAAAATTTATTTATCAGCAATCACTCAATTTTTCTAATGAAGGTTCAAGCCTTTTGAATACTAATTACAATAAGATACTAGACTAGTATTTTTGGCTGGAGATTTCAATGCCAAGTTTCATTCGTAAGAATCTTGAACAATGATTGATTTTTTAGACCAGAGAATAATTTTTCATTGCAAACAACTATAAAATATGGCACTACTATCGATGCAGCTTTTTCAAAAAATTTAGACAATTTGCTGACTGAATTTATGTCTTTGTGGTTTCAGTTATCTCGAACCAATCATATCATATTTGAATTATGATAGTAATTGATAGTAGTTGACATTAATAGATGTATGTATTACTTGTATTACCATATTACCAATAAATATAATGTTTGACATCAAATTTCGTAACATTTTTGTGTAACAATTGTAGAGACCCTTTTCGAGTAGTTGCCGAACCTTGACAACAATATCTCTCGGTTACCGCAAACCTCATGGGTTTTTAGTTTTGATTTTATTCTATTAAAATTTCAATGAAGTTCTTTTAATAATAATTCCGTCGGCCTTCAAATAGTCTTGCCGTCTGCGCGCAAGGTCAGCCAGTGAAATTTCAATTGACGGATCTTACTTATAATGCCGCGACTCTAATAATAAAAGGAGAGCTGGTGAAAGAAATCGAATTAGAAAAATATATAAATTCGTTTAGATTGATTACTCGTAGATCGCAAACACGAGCGATTTGCCATAATTTCAATTTTAATTTTTTCCGCTCTCCATAGATGTCGCCACTAACTGTAGCACGTAAATCTATCCCTTGGTTTAATTCTAGACAAGACTTATATAAATATATAATATAGTAAACAGGGACCTGAATAATTTGAATTAATGAAATAACAACAAAATAGACGCTTATGAAAATATTTCCAATTCAATAAGAATTATTCTTTTACAAAAATTTGCGATAAAAATTTAAACTTTTCAATACGTTTACGTTGTACGTGTTGTATGTTAAGAAAATCAGTTCTTTGAAAAGAATGGTGAATTTTGGCACAGAGTAAAGCACATTTGTTTTGTGTTTACCCCACAACTTGATATACATAAAATATATATTTTGCTTCATTTTAAATTTGACAGCTCACCTTTCTGGCCGTTTTTCACATTTTTGTCAACTTTAGTTCATGCCACTTTTCTTATTTATTTATTTTACATTTTTCTTTATGTTAGTTGATTTCAGTTCAATATCATTAGTTCAACGTGGATATTTAAATTTTTCTGCCTTTTCATATTTGTTATATTTATTTTATATAAATTAAACATTTTAACGATTATAGAGAAACCAAACACCATATTAATAATTTTTGTTTAAAAAAACTTTGAAATAAAAATATCATATTTTTAGGTGTGAACAAAATGATATTACAACTCTAGCATTCACATTCATTATACCTAAATGCAACTTGATATATTTTGTTTCGATTTAAGTATCATATATTATATATATAGTGGGTGTCCCAGAACTCAACGTCGAGCCAAAACAAATAAATTATTTCAAGCAGTTTGAAAATTACGAGTTTTTAGGTAAAACCAAGAGATTTGGTGAAACTGTAAACCGTTTTTGGTTATTGTGGTTAATTTTTAACTTCCCGCAGTGTAAGTTATAGTAATTGCTTAAAAATCGAAAATGAAAATTTTAGCACATGTTTCAGAAGTTTCTGAACATTTTTGCAAACATCTGTGTTTATGTATGTGTGTATTTATTTTAATTGTCCACAATTTTGGGAGCATGGATTAACTGATTTGAATGATTCAAAAAATATTGTTAACGCTTAAGGCTCAACAATGGCCTAATGAAATTATATACTTTATTATTTCATAAAGTATAGCAATAATAAAACCTAATCACTATATTGCATTATTTCGTAATATCAAACAATCTTTTATATTGTAATGCATCATGTCTATATACAATATTTTAATTATTAATTCTTCTTTCTAAAAAATTAGATTCCTTGAAGTCCTCAAACCAACTGAATTACAGGTCAATAATTGATTGGTTAAAAATGTAATCGGCTGTTAATAAAATATTGAACTTAAGAAATAATATTAAAATTGAAAAAATGAACGAAAACAGTTGTTCCACCTGTGAAGTAATTAAAATTACCATATATTCATTGACTGTTTGTATTTTGACTATTTCGCTGGCGATACAGTCACATTCTTTGAGCAGCTGTTGTATGTGTCTTGCCTATAAAAATAATTTCTAAAAATATGTAGTAACCACGAATAATACAAATTATTTCAATAAACCTACGTTTCTTACACGGCACAGATTCTACATTTGTTTTATTATGACTGTTTGTTTTTTGACTCTTTCGCTGGCGGTACAGTCACATTCTTTGAGCAGCTGTTGTATGTGTCTTGCCTATAAAAATAATTTCTAAAAATATGTAGTAACCACGAATAATACAAATTATTTCAATAAACCTACGTTTCTTACACGGCACAGATTTTGCATTTGTTTTATTATGACTGTTTGTTTTTTGACTATTTCGCTGGCGATACAGTCTCATTCTTTGAGCGGCTGTTGTATGTATCTTGCCTATAGAAATAATTTTTAAAAATGTATAGTAATCACGTATAACACAAATTATTTCAATAAACCTACGTTTCTTACACGGCACAGATTTTGCATTTGTTTTATTATGACTGTTTGTTTTTTGACTATTTCGCTGGCGATACAGTTTCATTTTTTGTGCAGTTCTATTATGTGCTTGCCTATAAAATTAATTTTAAAAGTATTAACACAACACTAAAGCTTATAACCACATATAGCGATTTATATTAAGCATATAAGCCACAATTTAATTATATCTAGTCCTTTGGCAAAAAGTGCACTTATTTAACAGAGTTAGGCAGTTTCTTCTCATGTAAACATATATAAACGACGTCGTCCAATATATAAGCTGTTATATTTTGTCTATAAAATACGAATAATGAAAATTACAGAAGAATTCCTGCAATTTGCTATAAGGCACTTAGTTATCTATCATATGAGAAATGTGTCCACTATCCCCAAGTCTATAATATATGAAACTATGACTATGCAGCACATACAATTGCGAGTCCATTATTCGCATACATGGATCGGTCTCGAATGAAAAGAACAATATCACATCAACACAACAATACAATACAATATTAATACGAATTGGATATTCATAAATAGAATAATATAAAATCGCCTCTATCATTGTATTGTGGAACGAACTGAGTTGAGGTGAGGTGCCACAGCGGTGACATAAGCAATGAACTTCGTTTCGTAATCAAGGCAAGAGAAAAAAAACATATAGAGACACACACCGACATGGGCAATTGTTCTCGTTTTAATGCCACCAACGGGACGGAAGAGGAGAGTAAAACTGCAATATTTAAAATGTTGGTAAGGCAGAAAAGGTTCTGAACTAGTAACGCATCGGGATGAAGACAAATACTAAAACTGCAAAATCCGAAAAGTTGCTAAGGCAGAAAAGGTTCCAAACTGGTTTACCCATTGCCATGTTAGAGAAAAAAGTTGTAGTTACCAAAAACAATAATATCCAGATTGCTCCAAAGATATGCCAAATATGTACCAAACTAGATGCCTATCTAGTATCAATCTGGATAATCTATAAACGAAAACGAAACAACCTATTGTTATGCAAGAGAAAAAAGTCAGGATGAAGACAAATACTAAAACAGCAAAATCCGAATAGTTGCTAAGCCAGGAAAGGTTCTGAACTGGACAACCTATTGTCATGCTAGAGAAAAAAATGTAGTTACCAAAAATAATGGTATGGTATCCAGATTGCTCCTAAGACAGGATGTGCACCAAACTCGGTACCATTTGGTACAAATTTGAAAAATCTGCAAAGCAAAATGCTAAGTCACTAAGTGTACCAAGCTAGTTCATCTATTATTACGATGTGACATTGTGGCATAAATGTAAACACATACTTTAATGAAATTGTCGCAATTGTTCTCATTATAATGCCAGTAACGCATCAGGATGAAGACAAAAACTAAAACTGCAAAATCCGAAAAGTTGGTAAGGCAGGAAAGGTTCAGAACTGGACAACCTATTGTCATGTCAAAGAAAAAATTGTAGTTACCAAAAACAATAATATCCAGATTGCTCCAAAGATATGCCAAATATGTACCAAACTGGATGTCTATCTAGTGTCAATCTGGATAAACTATAAGCCAAAATTTTAAGACATCAAATTTACCAATCTGGTTGATCCATTATGACAATGTGACATTGTGGCAAAAATACACTCATGATTGTATGGGTAGTTGTGCTAAAGGAGGAGAATACTAAAACTGCAATGTCCAAAAGGTTTACAATGCAGGAAAAGTTCCAAACTGGTCAAATTCAGCCAATTCTCGTAGGAATGCTTAGTGCATGAACTTGCCTTGTTAATTTTGATAAACTTAACAAATAAATTATTTTGTGTACTATTAAGCATGTGCTCGATATTATTTTATTATTTAAATTAACCTTAATATATTTTACACAACTAAAGAAGTTTCGTAGATTTTTCACTTACTTTTTTGCTTATTCCAAAAAATGGCTTGGCCGATTTTTTTGAAAATCAAATTACGGCTTTTCTTTGTTTTTGGTTTTCAAATTTTGACTAATCACATCACAAAAGCAACCTTTGGCACAATTTTTTTCAAACTTTGATGATTTTTTAAAATTAAAGTTTTTGAATTTTTAAAATTGATTTTTAATTGCGGGCTAAAACGTGGGCGAATTTTTTCAACTTTTCTGCTATTTACAAAGAAATGGCTTGGATGATCGTCGTGTAAAGCTGACAAACGCCAGTCCTTATTGAATTACATCGAATGGATTTTAAAGTTTTTAAATCGGCCGAGCCGTTTCTTTGTAATTTGGAAAAAAGTGTTAAACTTTTCGTCCACATTTAAGCTCATACTACCGAATCAATTTTAAAAAATCGAAAACTGTTCGAAAGATATTAGTTGGGAATGCTACTGATTAGTTTTAGGTGAAAATCTACCGAACCGTTTTCTTGTAATTAACTGTTGAAAAAAAATTAAGCCAATTTTTATGGATTTTTTTTTGGCAATGTACGATATGTACGATATGTAGCGATATGTATCATGGTCTTATAGAACTTACTGAAATATTACGGCCTTACGACAAGTAGTTTTGATTTTAAAAATTCATCAAAGTTTGAGAAAATAAGTAGTTTTTTTGACGTTTGTTAAAATTGAAATTAGACGATTTACTTGATATAACGATAGAGTACCGGGTCTTAATGAACATAGTAAACCATTAAAATCCTATGGAAACTGGTTCAATTATAAAAATTGTTGATTTTTGAAAATTTATTTTTAGAAAATACTCCGAGTTAACGTGCTCGTTCGTTCATTTTCAATTATGTGTAATAAATCCACTCGGAATACTTTTAATCATTCATAAATTAATATATTTTTATTGATTAAATCGATTATTTACACATATCGGGAAGTTTATGTAACTTTCCTCAAGGCAAAATACCAGTACCAACTAGTTAGTATTCTAATCCAGAAATTGGCAACAGTAAACTAAAAACATTCGAAATGCAGATCGATAAATAAAAAAACGAACGAAGAAAATAGACAAAAATTTGAAAGTCAATGCGATCATATGTTAAACAAATCGCAAAATTATACATCGGCATCTTTCTTAGCATATGCGATGATATTCATTCGACGGAGGAAGAATACGCTCGACTGATCTATAAATTGGATGAATCATTCGAATATTCTTTGTGCCAACTGAATTAAAATTGAGTAGAAAAAAGGAAGAGGAGACATATGTTCTGATAACGCAGCAAAAACTCTATGATAGTTGTTTTTGCACAATGGAAAAATTTTAGCTATAATATTATCATAAAAAGTGTAATGCTAGGCACTTTTCTTTTAGCACATTCGCGGACATGAATGCTGTAGCATTCATTTTCATTAAGGTGCAGAATAACATGAATGCTATAGCATTCAAATTTTGAATTTAAAATCAATTATTTCGAATTTAATTTAATATCTTATGTTACATGTCGATGTGATGACTAACTGATTCTTTAGGTATTTTAGCATTTTTTATGTTTTCCCGTAGCGACTAATAAGCGTATGACACTTGACGTAGATGCTATGTATTCATTTGCAATGTAATTTGAAGTTACATGAATGCTTTAGCATTCAAATTTCAAAACAATTATTAACTCACTGAAGGAGGAGTTTGTTTTCATGAAAAAATTCGATTCGCTAATTTTGTGTTTTCTCGACGTTTTATGCCATTCTGAATCGAATGAGACCAAATTGAAAAAAAAGTGTATGGCATCGTGCCTTAAGGCAAATTATTGGTACTTCCTGCACCGTAATAAAAAATTCGAGGAATATTGAACGTTTTCAAATAGATTATTATAAATACTGTATAATAAAGTGCTTATTAATTGGACGGCGACATTTATATATGTTTACATGAAATTTAAATAAACAAAAATTAATCAATCGGATTTAGAATAAAGGACATTGTCTAAGTCTAATATTTATAAGAATTATATAAACTGAAATGCAAAGTTAAAATAGTTCATTTCATGTATATATGAGTGCTTTAGAATTTTAGCGAGATTTGAAATTAGAATCCAAATAATTATTCAAAAAGAATATTTTTTTTGAAAATTAAAAAAAAAATCGAAATGAAAAAAAAAATCTTTCCCCAGAATAAATGGTTTTGTCAATGCAACCAGAAGGTTTTTTGAATCATTCAAATCGGATGCTTAGTTCTCTCAAAAACTGCCATTTTTTGCACATTTAGCTCTGCATCTCCGAAACGTCTTGACCTTCCTTTACCAGAAACTAATCACCGCTTTTTTCCATCATTACAAATCGAATGATTTTTGAATCATTCAAATCGGATGCTCCGTTCTCTCAAAAACACGATTTCTATTATTGCACTCTTTGCTTCGAATCTCCAAAACGGATCGACCCGCCTTTGCCAAAATCTAATCACCACTCCTCCCTGTCATTACAAATCGAATGTTTTTTTAATCATTCAAATCGGAAGGTCCGTACTCTCAAAAACTCGATTCCTATTTTCTACACTCTTTACTTTGTATTTCCGAAACGGTTTGACCTGTCTTTGCCAAAAACTAATCACCACATCTCCCCATCATTACAAATCGAATGTTTTTTGAATCATTCAAATCGGAAACTCCGTTCTCTCTAAAACTCGATTCCTATTTTCTACACTCATTGCTTTGTATCTCCGAAACGGTTGGACCTGTCTTGGCCAAAAACTAATCACCACTTTTCCTAATCATCACAAATCGAAAGTTTTTTGAAACATTCAAATCGGATGCTCCTTTCTCTCAAAAACTCGAAATTATTTTCTGCACTCTTTGCTTTGTATCTCCGAAACGGCTGGACCTAGCTTTTCCTAAAACTAATCACCACTTCTCCCCGTCATTACAAACTGAATGTTTTTTGAATCATTCAAATCGGATGCTAAGTTCTCTCAAAAACTCGAATTCTATTTTCTGCACTCTTTATCTCCGAAACAGCTGGACCAACTTTTGTCAAATACCAGTTTGATTAAATTTTATTCGATTCTTAGCTCGCGTTGCAAAGTACTGCCTAAGAATTATTTAATGTGAAATTTAGAGGCTTGAAAATGTTATTTGACGTAAATACAATACAAACGATGGTAGTTACGATTACTATGTAGACTATTTTTTTGGAGCCCTTATGCTTTCAAAGCAAGGGCCAATAAGAGTAAAGAGAAGAAATATTATATATATATATATATATATATATATATATATATATGTATACATATATATGTATATATTTATATATATATGTATATATATATATATATATGTGTATATATTTATATATATATGTATATATATATATATATATATATGTGTATATATTTATATATATGTATATATATATATATATATATATATATATATATATATAAATATATATTTATATATACATCGATGCTGCACGTGAGCTTAACCAGTACACAATGGAACACCAGTTTTGTCGTCAGTAGAATCCCTTTTTTACTGTAAATCAGTCAAAAGCCTGTTTGCTCGTCAGTAGAGTCCCATCTTTGGCAATTCAGCTTGCTCGTCAGTAGAGTCCCATCTCTGGTAATTTAGTTTGCTCGTCAGTAGAGTCCCATCTCTGGTAATTTAGTTTGCTCGTCAGTAGAGTCCCACCTTTGGTAATTTAGTGTGCTCGTCAGTCGAGTCCCATCTTTGGCAATTTAGTTTGCTCGTCAGTAGAGTCCCATCTTTGGTAATTCAGTTCGCTCGTCAGTAGAGTCCCTTCTTTGGTAATTTAGTTCGCTCGTCAGTAGAGTCCCATCTTTGGTAATTTAGTTTGCTCGTCAGTAGAGTCTCTTCTTTGGTGATTTAGTTCGCTCGTCAGTAGAGTCCCATCTTTGGCAATTTAGTTTGCTCGTCAGTAGAGTCCCTTCTTTGGTAATTTAGTTCGCTCGTCAGTAGAGTCCCTTCTTTGGTAATTTAGTTTGCTCGTCAGTAGAGTCCCTTCTTTGGTAATTTAGTTCGCTCGTCAGTAGAGTCCCATCTTTGGTAATTTAGTTTGCTCGTCAGTAGAGTCTCTTCTTTGGTGATTTAGTTCGCTCGTCAGTAGAGTCCCATCTTTGGCAATTTAGTTTGCTCGTCAGTAGAGTCCCTTCTTTGGTAATTTAGTTCGCTCGTCAGTAGAGTCCCTTCTTTGGTAATTTAGTTCGCTCGTCAGTAGAGTCCCTTCTTTGGTAATTTAGTTCGCTCGTCAGTAGAGTCCCTTCTTTGGTAATTTAGTTTGCTCGTCAGTAGAGTCTCTTCTTTGGTGATTTAGTTCGCTCGTCAGTAGAGTCCCATCTTTGGCAATTTAGTTTGCTCGTCAGTAGAGTCCCATCTTTGGTAATTTAGTTCGCTCGTCAGTAGAGTCCCTTCTTTGGTAATTTAGTTCGCTCGTCAGTAGAGTCCCTTCTTTGGTAATTTAGTTCGCTCGTCAGTAGAGTCCCTTCTTTGGTAATTTAGTTCGCTCGTCAGTAGAGTCCCTTCTTTGGTAATTTAGTTCGCTCGTCAGTAGAGTCCCATCTTTGGCAATTTAGTTTGCTCGTCAGTAGAGTCCCTTCTTTGGTAATTTAGTTCGCTCGTCAGTAGAGTCCCTTCTTTGGTAATTTAGTTCGCTCGTCAGTAGAGTCCCTTCTTTGGTAATTTAGTTCGCTCGTCAGTAGAGTCCCTTCTTTGGTAATTTAGTTCGCTCGTCAGTAGAGTCCCTTCTTTGGTAATTTAGTTTGCTCGTCAGTAGAGTCCCTTTGGTAATTTAGTTCGCTCGTCAGTAGAGTCCCATCTTTGGCAATTTAGTTTGCTCGTCAGTAGAGTCCCATCTTTGGTAATTTAGTTTGCTCGTCAGTAGAGTCCCTTCTTTGGTAATTTAGTTTGCTCGTCAGTAGAGTCCCATCTTTGGTAATTTAGTTTGCTCGTCAGTAGAGTCCCATCTTTGGCAATTTAGTTTGCTCGTCAGTAGAGTCCCTTCTTTGGTAATTTAGTTCGCTCGTCAGTAGAGTCCCTTCTTTGGTAATTTAGTTCGCTCGTCAGTAGAGTCCCATCTTTGGCAATTTAGTTTGCTCGTCAGTAGAGTCCCTTCTTTGGTAATTTAGTTCGCTCGTCAGTAGAGTCCCTTCTTTGGTAATTTAGTTTGCTCGTCAGTAGAGTCCCTTCTTTGGTAATTTAGTTTGCTCGTCAGTAGAGTCCCATCTTTGGTAATTTAGTTTGCTCGTCAGTAGAGTCCCTCTTTGGCAATTTAGTTTGCTCGTCAGTAGAGTCCCGTCTTTGGTAATTTAGTTTGCTCGTCAGTAGAGTCCCTTCTTTGGTAATTTAGTTTGCTCGTCAGTAGAGTCCCATCTTTGGCAATTTAGTTTGCTCGTCAGTAGAGTCCCTTCTTTGGTAATTTAGTTCGCTCGTCAGTAGAGTCCCTTCTTTGGTAATTTAGTTCGCTCGTCAGTAGAGTCCCTTCTTTGGTAATTTAGTTCGCTCGTCAGTAGAGTCCCATCTTTGGTAATTTAGTTCGCTCGTCAGTAGAGTCCCTTCTTTGGTAATTTAGTTCGCTCGTCAGTAGAGTCCCTTCTTTGGTAATTTAGTTTGCTCGTCAGTAGAGTCCCATCTTTGGTAATTTAGTTTGCTCGTCAGTAGAGTCCCATCTTTGGTAATTTAGTTTGCTCGTCAGTAGAGTCCCATCTTTGGTAATTTAGTTTGCTCGTCAGTAGAGTCCCTTCTTTGGTAATTTAGTTCGCTCGTCAGTAGAGTCCCTTCTTTGGTAATTTAGTTCGCTCGTCAGTAGAGTCCCTTCTTTGGTAATTTAGTTTGCTCGTCAGTAGAGTCCCATCTTTGGCAATTTAGTTTGCTCGTCAGTAGAGTCCCATC
Organism: Ctenocephalides felis; assembly: GCF_003426905.1. Lineage (NCBI taxonomy): Eukaryota > Metazoa > Arthropoda > Insecta > Siphonaptera > Pulicidae > Ctenocephalides > Ctenocephalides felis. The sequence continues at coordinate 33,444,531 of NW_020539726.1, read as the reverse complement.
TTTGGTAATTTAGTTTGCTCGTCAGTAGAGTCCCTTCTTTGGTAATTTAGTTTGCTCGTCAGTAGAGTCCCATCTTTGGTAATTTAGTTTGCTCGTCAGTAGAGTCCCGTCTTTGGTAATTTAGTTTGCTCGTCAGTAGAGTCCCATCTTTGGTAATTTAGTTTGCTCGTCAGTAGAGTCCCGCTTTTGGTAATTTAGTTTGCTCGTCAGTAGAGTCCCATCTTTGGTAATTTAGTTTGCTTAAACAATCAAATTCTTATTTTATTTCATGTTTTTAGGCGATATCAATAATTCACTCTATGAGAAATTTAAAAAGAGCAAATGATTATTGTTTATATACATACAAACTTTAATACTTCAAATCGATTTCTAACTCTTGCCGCGGATTACTATCCAAGAAGAATATAACTGCACAATTTAATCGACTTAAATTGTAAAACCAATGTTTAATTCAGATCAAATCTGTATTTTTTGGAGCCCGTATGCTTTAAAGGCAAGGGCCAATATATGAACGATAAACAAATGCAAATGCAAATATTGTCTTTAAGATAAAAAGAGACTCTACTGACAAGCAAATTACATTACCAAAGATGGGACTCTACTGACGAGCAAACTAAATTACCAGAGATGGGACTCTACTGACGAGCAAACTAAATTACCAGAGATGGGACTCCACTGACGAGCAAATTGAATTACCAAAGATGGGACTCTACCGACGAGCAAACTGAATTACCAAAGATGGGACTCTACTGAGAAGCAAACTTAATGTGAAAGAAAGTAAAAAAGGGACTTTACTGACGAACAAACTGGGTTCTGACTAAATTAAAGTACATAAAATGATATTTTTCGACCCATTTACTGTAACCCAAATGTCAGATTATTTCATAATTTTCAACCCTCTTGAACATTTTTAGAGTATTCAGACCATTTTTAGACTAGAATTAAACTATTTTTTTTTAATTTTTCAAATTATTATTATTCATGCTCTAGACTGCTGATTGATGACACACATCGAGTATCGAAACGCATAATAAAAAAATGTCTTTATATTACCTTTTTTTTAATTCGACGAATGGGTTGAAAATATTTCAAGTATGTTTCGAAACTCTCCAGATAGCTTCTGTCGATTTTTGTTAGAGTCCATGTCTCTGATCCGTACAGAGCTGTAACACTTTATTAGCTTCTTTCGAAAATCGAGACTAGGTTTGATCGTGATCTAGTTTATCAATTTATTTATATATATTTTATATTCTTATTAGT
>NW_020539726.1:33438271-33440771 GCF_003426905.1 Ctenocephalides felis | reverse complement strand
GAAAATAATCGATTTTTTAAAAAAATTAGGAATGTTATCAAATTTCTATGAGAAATCATTTTTTTCTAATTTTTCAAAATTTAGTTTTTTTTTAAATGATGAAAAATTTCAAAAATTTGAATTTTTTAAAACTTTGATTTTTTTTTTTGAAAATTTTCAAGATTATTAAATTTTTTGTAAATGCATTTTTTGCACATTGTCTACGTAAGCAGAATGTTTAATTAATCTTTACGTTTCAGAGCCTTCTGAACATTTTGGCATACCTTAGAAAAAATTGATGTATGAGAGGGGCGTAGCGTGCCTTGGCGGAGACCCGTATCAAAATTTGTTTGGGGGCCCCCTCAAGAAAAATTTTTTTACGATATATAAATTTACATTAAATTAAAAGAATATTTATTTATCGTTCTAATTATTTATTTATCTAATTTTCTTTAATTTTCTGAATTTTTCACAAGTAATTCTTGCCTTCTTTGAAAAACTGAATTATTTAATAATCTTTAAATTTTATAAAGTTTCTGTTTCTAGGAACATACAGGTCTGGTAAACATTTCTGCCCTATAAAGTTTTTACGTAAAAAATTATGTAATTAGTTTCAATTTTAAAAATTCCTTTTAGTAGTTGCGATTGTAGCTAGTATTGTAGAATTTATAAACTGAATTAGTTTTATAGATTTGTTGTGCAAGAGCATTACTTATTGAATTGATTACTAGAACTTGCAGAATCTCTTAAAGCGTTAGCTTACAAGTGAAGTTCAATACCTCTTGATAACAAAACGAAATGCAAACTACGTTAAAATTATTCAATTTTTTTAAAAAAAATGTTTTATTTTCTGTTGCGCTCTTTGGGGCCTCATTGGCTTGGGGGCCCCGTATTTTTGATACGGCTGATACGGCCCTGGATGTGTGTGCGGATACAAATATTCGTCGACGATTTCGGTAACACGGTTCAACCGATTTAAATGATTCAGAAAGCATTCGATTGCTGTTGGTAAGGAGACGTGCTGATCACTGCTGATTAGTTTCTGGCATAGGCAGGTCTAGCCGTTAGAAGTCGACGCGGCGCTTACGCGCTTCGATATTACGTCTCTATGCAGTTAAAGCAGTACGATTGCTTTGAAAAAAAGTTCAGAATTTCCAAAATATTTTAAAATAAATAATAAAGTAATTTTTTGTCAAAAATTTATAGTTTCTCAAAAATCTAATTTTCTCAAAGTAATTTTTTTCAAAAATGTTATTAAAAAAAAAAAATGGTACGGGAAGTTCCAGCAATTAGCCTTAAGACACAATGCCATACTTTACTAGTTTAGTTAATTCAAATGCTTTTGCCAAGGCACAAACTACAATTTGTCATTTATATTCCTTGCATACAAGTTCCTGTTCGAATGTATCCCGATCAAATATTTTTTATGTGCCCCGTGTGGGCCTCCGCGGTGTCGTGGCCGCCTCCGTTGCAAGTTGCAAGTGCAAGGTGCTTCCCGCGGAGTCTCCTCTCACCAAGGGGTCCCCGTCGAACCCTGTCGGTCGTGGCGTGTCGCAGTCCCGCGCCAGGGGCGACGATTCGAGCACCCCATTCGGATAATACATAGATATATAGACACATGTATGTATGGTATGTATATATGTGTATGTGTATGTAAAGATATATAGATATATGTAGTAAGGGATGAAGGGATAAGACCTCGGGAATAGGGGAGAGTTACCCTTCGCCGTTTTCGAGGCTAGGGTAACCCGGTTTTCGAGTGACGGATGGACATGGGTTAGGAACTTTGTTATAGTCGTCGGAAAGAGTAGCTAGTGCTTATTTTTAGACTGAGCTTTGCTTAGAAGTTTGCATTTTTTATGATTCATTTTATACAGTAATTTTTATAATTATGAGATAAGGTCCTCTTATGCACTCATTCTACTTCGGCTCGATTAGGTTTTTGTTTACACATCTATGTTTACATTTCTTGTAAACATATACATAAGTTGTTTGTACAATAAGCGTATTATTCAATTTAATAAGCAAAATTGCAGTTTTTATAATAATCTATTTGAAAATATTGAAAACAATTTTTTAACTTACCATAAGATAAGTTATATAGTAATCTCAACAAAATCGAAAATGAAAATTTTTGCATATTTTTACGTTTCAAAGGTTTCTGAACATTTTGGCATACCTAGAATGAATGGATGTATGTGTGTGTGAAGATACAACTTTTTATTGACGATTTCGGGAGCACTGCTCAACCGATTTGATTGATTCAAAATACATTTGATTAGTATTATCAAGGAGACTGCTTAATTGGTGCTAATTAGGTTTTGGCCAAGGCAGGTCCAACGGTTTTGGAGAAACGGGGCAAAGAGTGCCAATAATTGTAACTCGGTTTTTGAGAGAACGGAGCGTCCGACTTGATTAATTCAAAAAACATTTTACTTATATTCACTAAACGAAGAACTGTACAAATGATTGAAAAGGCAAGTCCAGCGGTTGCGGACTCTCAACATAAAATGCATAAAAA
>NW_020539726.1:33417129-33437271 GCF_003426905.1 Ctenocephalides felis | reverse complement strand
AAGGAGTTGGAAGGAAAACCAGGAGATTTCTGGATGAGAAGTTTGTACAGTTTGGTGAATATATAGGTAATAGACGGAGAGCTGGAAGGAAGAAAGTAAATAAGAAATTATGTATAGTTTTTGTGTTTTTACCCCGTGGGTTACCGAGTGGCCTCAAGTGACACACTTCAGTTCAAAAAAAGAATTAGTGGTGTTAGGGAAATGCTGTGACTGAAACTTCCGTCCAGAATTACATATTCGAGGGAAAAAATCAGTAATCAATAAAAAATGATCAATCATTTACAACAATCGTTTTATACATTTTCAAATAGATAATAATATTCACTATACATTTATTGTTCATAAAACATAGAGTGAGGATCTTATAGCTCAAAGCACTTGAAAAAGTTTACATTTACAAAAGGTGTCGAATGAATCCATCTGTGAATATATTTCTTACGATTAGCATAACGCATTTGAAAATATATACATTTTGGTACTGAATTGTAAATTTAAAATTCATATTTGACGTATAAAACTTTGTATATTTTTGAAAATTTGAATTTTTTTCGGAAAATTTTGAAACTTCCTTGAATCGTAGAAGTAAACTTCAAAAATTAAAAATCTTGGTACAGAACTCAAGAAAATTGTAAAAAAAAAATTAGTACTTATTTTTAAAAACTTCATCAAATATCTGATAATTTGATGTGCATACGTTGAATGTTCATTTTTGACTACCAAATATTTTTTTATTACTTTTTAGTCTGTATCTACAAAACCGCTAGACCAAAAATTTCATCAATTATTCAATCGTCATTACAAGTAAAATGTTGTTAAATCATTCAAATCGAGTATTCGTTCTCTCACAAAGTGCATTACCCTTTTGGGCACTTTTTGCCCCATATCTCCGTAACGGCTGATCCTGACTTTGCCAAAAACTAATTAGCACATCTCCCAATCAATAATAATCGAATGCGTTTTGAATCATTCAAATCGGTTAACCGGAACTCCCGAAAACGTCGACGAAAAATACATACACACACATCCATTTTTTATAAGGTATGCCAAAATGTTCAGAAAGCTGTGAAACATAAAGATATGCAAAAAAAATTATTTTCGATTTTTGAACGATTACTACAATTTACCCTAAGGGAAGTTAAACTGTAAAGTAAGTTAATAAGTTTTATAATGAATAGTTAGTAGATAGTAAATTAATAGTTATTTCAACCGTAATCAAAAATTCTTCTGTTAAAGTTCTATACGAAGGCATGCAGAAATCACTTAAAAAATAGTTTTGCAAAAAAATTTTTTTACAAAATTTTATAAAAAAAACTACATGGAAAAATTTTTAAAAATTCTTCTGTTAAAGTTGTTAAAAAAAATTGTTTACAAAATTTAAAAAAAAACTACATGGCAAAAATTTAAAACTTAAACTGAAAGAGACGATATAATGTTTCTTGAGCTAAAAAAGATTTTTAGAAAAATTCAATGCTGAAAAAAAATTTTTTGAAACTCCGTGTCTTTTTTTTTTAAAAAATCTAATTTTTTCAGTTTTCTAAAAATTTTAGTTTCTTTCGGAAGTTTCAGCAATTTGCTTAAGGCACGATGCCATGCACCACTAGTTTAGTTTTTAAATTTTTCAATCTTTTTAGCACAAAACAGCGTACTTCAAAAATTCATAGACGTCGATTTTAATTTATAAAAATCTGAAAATTTCATTTACTAATTCCATTCATATCCATTTGATCTAGTTTCTTACTTTATTAAATAAGATTAACTTATTAAATTTATCTATGAAACATTGGACGTTTAGAAAAAAGACTCATTTACTAAGTTATGCATTACCTTTTATCGTTTGATTTTAAATATTTTACTCAAAATTTGTGACTAGATGTCCTACTATGATATGATATTGGTATATGCCTCGCCTCGCACGACCGGGGTATACTCCGAATGAAGGTTAAATTTTTAAAGAGGAAACGTCCGTAGAAATTAAAATTTTAGGGTGTATATATATAATATACATATATATATATATATATATATATATATATATATATATATAATTATTCAAATACATATGTTGATTCTCTTACATGTTTTGGAAACCTCACAATCATTGCAATTCATCTTGTAAACTAATCAAAATCAACAAATTTATGTTGTCTGGATTTCAAACTAGAAAAAAATAACTCAATGTGTTATCAAAAATCAACACAACTTTAACCCCTTTTTATGAAAATGGCATTTTTGAAAAAAATGTGTGAAAGAGTTTACTTTAACATGGTAAATGAATGATATCTATATATTTATTAAGAAAAATAAAACTGTGAAAATCCACAATTTTAGAACCTTTAAATTAGAACATTCAAGTGAAGTTTTACAAATTTTTATTGGAATTATTGACTAAATATGTAGGATATAAAAATTATTATTGAGTGTCTTTAATTATCAACTCAGAATTAACCTCAGAATTATTTGAAGTTTTTCTAGAAAAATCAAGAACTATAGCACAGCCTATATTCATCTAATATTCGTCATAAATAGGACTATCAAAATAAATGTTTTGTGTCATTATTTTGCTACATTAAATTTTTCGAAGCAGAAACAAACCAAAATCCTTACAATTAAAGTATTTTAGAAGATGTAGTTCCAAGTTCTTCATGTTTCTAATAAGATTCTAACCATCTCAACCACTTCTGATGAACAGCTTGATATCAAGCAGTAGTAATATCTAAATTGCGATAAAAAGTAAATATAGCCTTTTGGGTCCATTGCAATTTGCTATATGTATATTTTATCAGTACTAGATAAAAAATCTAACAAGTCAAGTCTCATCAGACAAATAATAGCCAACCATTGGGTTGCGAAGAATGACATCACAAAAGCTCCTGGAACATATCTAGTAAAACATCTAGAAAAATAGTTTCATTCGAACCTAACAATTGTTTTCTCGAAATTCTTTTCCCTCAATAGAAATTTCAAAAACTGTTTTCTGATTTTTGTGATGAACTGCAAACTGCACTTGCTGCTGTGCAGTGTGACTTTCTACTCTTTCATTCTTTCAACTTTCGAGAAAAGTTGGAGAGAAAGTTTCACCGACGCAGAACTTTGCGAAAACATCGAACAAAATGAAAAAGTTTGTGTTTATGAGAATATTTTTAAAAATATGGGTTTTTATTTTAATATTTTCAGCGTATGCTGGCCGTAAATATATTGAAAATTCTTTATATGAACGCGAAAGGTAACACTAGCTTTCCCAGTAATAAAAGTAATATTTTAAATATTGATATTCTTATATGATAATATTTTTAATGTGTATTTCAACGATGCAAAATCAGAACAAAATGATTTCAAGAAAAACGCATATGGTATATGTTTTATTAAAAATGTGAGGCAGGAGGTACAAGAATCTGTCCAGGAGGTTGTTCCAAAGAAGTGAAGACAAAATTATAGACCTTAAGAAAATTAATTATTAGAATAAAGACAAGCATTAAATAACTTGCGGATAATAGAAAATCTGAAATTTTTATGTCTTTTATTTTTATCATTTTTTTCCACCTCTGCAGAATTGCTGCGAACATTTTTCATTTACCCAAACTCGATTTTCAGCATATTATAAATTTGCATAAGTCCTTATATAAATAAATACCTATATATGATATTTGCCGATAACGTAATCTTGGTATTTATCGAGTTAACCGTTAATCTGCCAGTTCGAGGGTCTTTTGTACCTCCTCGGAAAAGACCTCTTGGCACAGCTGGAAGCCAAATTTAAAGATTTTATCTGGTATCATTTGCATATTTTTCGCAAATGTACTTATTGTTAAGGCAATCACTTGTAAAAGAATTATAACAATTTGTAAGGAATAGAGGTAAAAGACTATTGGGTAAAAATATTATGATGAGCCGATACTAAATATTATGAAGTAAGTTTTGAAATGATTGATAAATGTCATTTTAATTTCAAATGTTAAAAGAGTTTCTAAATTGAGATTTTTGAAGTAAAACTTCTTTAGGCGCGTTTACACTTTAGAGTGTAAATCCGTACAATTGTAACGGAAGTGCGTTACGGCAGATAAGATAAAAGAAGAGTCGAGTGCCAAAGATTCGTCATTCGCTCTCGATGATATTATTTCTATACGGGTCGATTGTGATTAGTCGTCATTTATGCGAATAAAGATCTGTCGTTGTATGCGTACCGGCATCAACGTTGTACGCGTACTGATATCAACAAGCAAATCGGCATAGATAAACTAGTTGGTATTGGTATTTTGTCTTGAGGCAAGTTACATGAACTTCCCGATATGTGTAAATAATAGACTTAATCAATAAAATATAAATTAATTTATGAGTGATAAAAGTATGAAAACGAACGAACACGTTAACTCGGAATATTTTCTAAGAGCAAATTTTCAAAAATCAACAAATTTTATAATTGAACCAGTTTCCGTGGAACTTTAATGCTTTAGTATATGTTCATTAAGACCAAGTACTCTATCGTTATATCAAGAAAATCGTCTAATTTTTAATTTGAACAAACGTCAAAAAAACTACTCATTTTCTCAAACTTTGATGAATTTTTAAAATTAAACTATATGTCATAAGGCCGTAATATTTCAGTAAGTTCTATAAGACCATGATGTATATCGCCAAGAAAAGTTCCATGAAAATCGGCTTAATTTTTTTTCAACAGTTAATTACTAGAAAACAGCTTAGTAGATTTTCACCTAAAACTAATCAGCATTATTCCCAACTAATATCTTTCGAACAGTTTTTGATTTTTCAAAATCGATTCGGTAGTATGAGCTTAAACGTGGATGAAACGTTTAACACTTTTTCTCAAATGACAAAGAAACGCCTTAGCAGATCATCGCACAAAACTGACAAACGACAGTCCTCATCGAGACACATCAAATTTTCTTTTAAATTTTTGAAATCGGTCCAGCCGTTTTCGAGAAAACGTCAATTTACGGCAAAAAATCTGTTCACATATACACATACACATACACACATACACACATACACACACACATACTTTTTCCCCAAATTTGGGCTCATTCGATTCAAAATGGCTTGCAACGTCGAGAAAACATAAAATTAGCGAATCGGATTTTTTGATAAAAACATAAACTTCTCCTTCGGGAAGTTAATAAATATTTTGAAGTTACGTCATAATACAAATCTTGATTTAATGAGAAATGCCTGAATTAGAAGAATATTTTATCCTGTCCCCCGTAAATAATTATAATAAAAATAATAAAACAATTGCAGCATTTGCGCCGTGTATGAAACATAAGTTTATTGAAATAATTTCTATATTATTCGTAGTTTCTATAAATCTTTGAAGTTATTGAAATGAAAAATATTTTTTTAGACAAAACAGATATTGCAGCTGTTCAAAGAACGAGATTATATCCAAAGCGAAAAAGTAAAGAAAAATACCATCAGTCAATAAATGTGTGTTAATTTTAATTACATGAAGTTCTTTAAACACAATTATTACATGATGAGTGAAGTTGCAAAAACAATATTTATTTAGACGTCGTTTACCATAATCCATTGTGTGAACAAATATTATAGAATTTATTAATCAGCAATTACTTCATTTCTCTAATGAAGGTCCAAGTCCTAAATGCTAATTACAATGACAAACCGATCATGTCATATTTGAAGTATAACTTTAATCACCTCAATAGTTTTTAAACATTATACATATTTTAATGCTATTATAAATATATAATTTATAATTTATCATTATATAAATGTGTATAATGGTTGACACTAATAAGTGTGTGCATTACGAGTGTTACCATATTACTAATAAACATTATTCAAAATTGATGATGATGTATTTATTTTCACTTAAATGCAATCTTGTACAGTAGCAAATAAGTTTTACTTCAATCGCGTGTGAACCTTACGCGCACTCTTTTTTTTCCTCCTCCGCCTCTGTCCTAAGACAAAATATCTCCTTATGCCGAATCTCGAGAAACTTTTACGATTTTTATACGAGATGCATAAAATGCGTTCCATTTAGTGGGTCATTAATAGAATCGTACCGGACTTTGACTGCCTTTGACAAAATGATGGACCTGGTTTGGGTTTGAGTTTTAAGGAAAATCCAATGTCTTTATAGATAAATAAAATAACACATATATCCGAGGCCATAAAATATACATAGATGTTGCAGCAAAAGGCTCATAAAATTGTAGAGATTGTGCCGTTATAAACATCGTCGTGACGATGACGAATAATAAAAAAAAAGAGTCTGCAAGAGGTCCAACTCCAAATATTTTATGTATGACTTTTTTGTTGTGATAAATATTATGTATAGAGATTTTAGTTATGGCAAATTCATGTTAAGCTCAAACTTTCATGCATTATGCTACTGAATCATACTGAATGCTGTGAAAATGTCATGTATTTGCTGTGCATTGAGCACATAAACTGCAACGTCACTCGTGTGTTATGAACCTGAGTCAGAAAGACCCTGTTACCTAAGATCGTTTTTTGACATTTGTGCGGTTTCTAGGTTAGGTGTTCTATCTGACAACCTGAGAAAATCGCCTGACTGCATAGCAACCACATGGCTTTTGTCAATTGAGAACGAATTCGGTTCCTTAATTTTTTATCGTTTTTTTTAAGAAAGTGTGGAAAAAGCACTTACAATTCTAATCCCAGCAGTTCGAAACCTAAAAAATTGCCTTTTAGTGTTCTTGATTTCTTTATAACGTTTTTTTTTAAATATATTAGACATTGCAGAAGTAAAATTTAGAATTGCTATTTGATTTTATATTTAATGTTCTATTACAATATTATACCCGAAATTTATTTTGAAATAATTATACAAAATAACCGACAAATAATTACAGTTTTAAGTTTTTCTTAAATGTCCATATAATTTTTATATGATTTAGAATATAACTATATTGTGTAAGATCATATGAGAAGAAGAAAAAAAAACTATGCTATCATCATCAGAAGGATTTTTCTTTTGATCAGAAGGATTATGCTATCATCATCAGAAGTTTTAGCTAAACGAAATGCATATATTTTTGATTGCTTTTATATTTAAATAATATGTCATTTTTAACTTCCCATAGGGTAAGTTATAGAATTGCAAAAAAATTCGAAAATGAAAATTTTTGCACATCATCACGTTTCAGAGGTTTCTGAACATTTTAGCATACCTTAGAAAAAATGGATGAATGTATGTGTGTATGTGCGTATGTGCGTGTTCTCGAACACGAATCAACCGATTTGAATGATTCAAAAAAACATTCAATTCATTCTTATAAGAAGACGTGCTGTTAGTTTTTGGCAAAGGCAGGTGTAGCCGTTTCGAAATTACGGGGCAAAATGTGCCAAAAATGTTATTCCAGTTTTTAAATTAACGGAGCGTCCGATTTAAATAATTCAAAAAACATTTTACGTGTATTGACGAAATGAACGGAAATCCAATAAAAAAGTAAGAAATAACATATGTACATTTATATGGGTTCCGTACTGATGAAGAAACGAAGTTCAGAATTTTCAAAATAAATCAAAATACAAAAAATCAAAATATAAAAAAAATCTAATTATTCAAAAAAGTCAATTGTTTTCAAAAATTTCAAAATTTCTCAAGAATCTAATTTTTTTCAAGTTTTGCAAAGTTTTTTTTAATAATTTAGTTTTCAGTACGGGAAGTTCTAGCAATTTGCCTTAAGGCACGATGCAGTGCAGCACTAGTTTTATAATAATATATTACAGTTATAATATCCTGTTTTTAAAAGTCTAGTATTATTTTTCGTATAATTTAGTAAATTAAATAAGCAGTAAATAGTAAATACCTAATACTATTTACTCAAATTAATTGGGAAGGTAATATTTTTTTAAAATTTTTAATATAACAAATTTGATTTTTCTAAATACTTTTGATATTGTAATCTGTGAATAATTATCAATATTGTACATATTTGATAATCAATTTTCAAGAAAAATATTCAAAACAAATAGATCTAGGATCAAAAAAATTTTTTTTTTTTTTAATTTCAATAACATGCACGACTTCATTTTAGTTTTTAATTATTTATACATGAATTTTCTGTATAAATTAGCAAGTACACAAATAATTATACTTATATTATTTTTTCGTATGCGGTCCTGTTCAGGATGCAAATCCTCGACAATAAACGTGCAGAAAAAATCAGTGCTATAAAAGTTATATGTACAATAATATATATGATATGAGGACGAAGTTTGTTTTACTGCGTCCCTTGGAATTAACATACTAATTTGTTTATGGTGTTGACAAAACACCATTTAAGTTATAAAATTGTTATGTTATAAAATATTTCAAAAGTTACTTTAGAATAGAAATTTTATTGCTTTTGTTGCATAAAATAGAGTCATTGTTGAAACATTTCTAGCGTAATTAACATGTACTTTGTCGGTAAGTAAAACATGTAATATATAAAAATTTGTGAAAAAATGCACATCAAAGTCCATATTAAGGACCACCCTGATATGTATACATACATATAAATCTTTTGCAATAAATAGTTATGTCTGTTATTTCGAAAAATGCTGCAATCCAGGAACAAATCGTCATTTCCGTGTTATGTTTCCGGACAGGACAAAGAGATATGTTGTTTCGACGCTCTTGTGAACGATTTTTGATATCAATTTTATAGTAATTTACTTTCTGATACTGAACCGATACTTAACAGAAACCCGTTTGTTTTAAAATACATATAATATATGTTGTTACAAAATTAGTAGAAAACAGGTGTGAATTGTTTTAGTTTCCATTTCACTAGTTTACCAAACCGTCGTGGTGTAGTGGTTAAGAATGTGGGCTAAAAAATAGGTCCGAGATCGATCTCAACGTGGGATATAATAAAACAGTATAATCTCAAGTAAAAATCACCTTCCCATCAACCCAAAAATCTTCTACATTCATAATAACTAAAAATACCAATTTCATATCAAACTAGTGGAGTATGACATCGTGCCTTGAGGCAAATTGCTGGAACTTCCCGTACCGTAACAAAATGTTCGAGGAATATTAATAAATAAATAAATGTTTTCAATTAGATTATTATAAAGAGTGTAACATTGTGTAATATTTATAAGAATTATATAAACTGAATTGCAAAGTTCAATTTATTTATATAAATTACAGAAGTGAGCTTCAGAACTTTAGCCAGAATTTAAATTAAAATCTGAATTATTTTCGATGTATACAATTTTTTTTATTTCTCTGAAAAAACTGACATTTGTTGCATATTTAGCTCCGTAACTCTAAAACAGCAGGACCTGTCTTTGCCAAATACTAATCACCACTTTTCGTCATCATTACGAATTGAATGTTTTTCGAATTATTCAAATCGGATCTTTTGTTCTCTCAAAAACTTAATTTCTATTTTCTGCACATTTTACTCTATGTCTCCGAAATGGCTGGACCTGCCTTTGCCAAAAACTAATCAGTACGTCTCCCTATTAAGAGGAATCGATCGTTTTTTTGAACTACTCAAATCGGTTGATCCGTGCTCCTAAAAATGTGAACGTAAAATTGTATCCACACAAATCACACACACACATATCCATTTCCTCCTATGTATGCCAAAATGTTTAGATTTTTTGCCATTACAATAACTTACTCTACGGTAAGTTAAAAATAGAGTTAAACATACAGTTACAAATATTGCTATAATAAAACTGCATATATAAAATAAAAAATATTTAAAGTTTATTTACAGAAAACATTAATTATGTTGAATGTGAAAATCCCAGATAACCATCTGCATTTAATTGCATTACAGTACCACCAATAAACCATTTACTTTTCTCAAATATTGCCCTTAATATCCTATTTATTATTATTATTATATTGGACAAAGAATTCGCCCTTTTAACTACGTACAATAAAATCAAATACTAAAAATATTACTATACGATAGTAGAGGAAACTGGGGTAAAATATGCATAATATATAAAGCAAGTTTGCTTAGTTGAAAAATTATTAGAAGGTAAAGAAATTATTATTTTTCGTTATATGATATAGAAATTGTTTGGGTTAAAGAAAGTTTTAGCAAGTACCTAATTTCTCGAAGGAGAAGTTTATGTTTTCGCCAGAATATCAGACTTACTGATTTTTTGTTTTGTTTAGCCTAAGCAATGCATAATCTTTTATAATAAATTTATGAAAAGGCAACCAAGCAAAAAAAATGTACAATCGACCCGTATAGAAATAATATCATCGAGAACGAATGACGAATAGTTCGGGCGTAACGCAACTTCCGTTGCATTCTCACAGATTTACTATCTAGTCACGCCTAAAGAAGTTTTACTTTAAAAATATTTCTATTACCATTAACCCTAACTTTACCTATTTGATTTGCCTCATTTTCTTTTCCGAATTATAAAATACAAATAGTCGGTGCAAAATAGCATATTGTTAAATTTACGATCTTGAGTCCAATAAAACTGAGCCGATCTCTGGATGATGAGATCTTCAAGACATGATCTTGGGATATAACGGTATCAAGGAGGAATAGTAGGAGATCTTGAGTAAAATAAAAAATTATTGATGTTTTCTGGCCTGGCAAACTAAATGTCTGATTTAGGAGTTTTTCCGTCAACTAATGTTTTAACACATCGGCTAGTAAAATGGATCAATAGTAGATCTCGAAAATTATATCAGAAGATGTAAAGGTATCGAGAAAAGTCTTGATGATGTCGAATATTGGGATAAGAACTCTTTCTTGGTCAAATAAGGTTTATGTCAATCTCAGCCAAACAGAAATCTATTTTAGTTATCAAATGAAGCTAATCTTATATATAAAATGGAGCTCTCGATCAAATGATTCGGTAAAACTCGAAAACGGCTAAACCGATTTGGCCAGTCTTAGTCTTGAAAAATTCGTGCCAATCAGTAGGTTGTCTGAAAGGTAAGATATTATTTCAAAATCGCATAGAAACTTTAAATTATTAATTTGAACATTTTTATAGAAGCGTAATTTAAATAAAACAATGAACGGTGGCTAATACGTCAAATGTCAAACGTTTTTGACCTATGATGTTCAATTACGCTTAATAGGATGTTTTACGTGAATATTATTTAATTATGGTCATATTGTAGTAAGTAGTTTTATTTGTAGTTTTATTTATATACAAAACGTAGTAAACAAGCCGCAAGTGTTACTAGAAACTCAAAATATCAACTTTTTTAAAATGTTAATATGAAAATGCACTTTTTGGCATATTTTTCTCAAGCACGGTGCTCTGAAGATCTTATTTGTATAATTATATACTTATTGGTATTTATAAAACATTTTCTAGGTTATATTATTTTTTATTTATCTTATTTGAATTCAGAACCTAAATTTGATATAGATCAAATGGACATTTTGTCGAATAACATTTTCCCAGTTATAATTTCCCAGAATTCATCGAAGAATAGATAATATATGAAGGTTCGGGGTTAAAAAGGTCCACTACCAATGTGTCAAAAACCAGAAAAGTTAAGCACTGTTTACCACAATATTTGAAAGTGTAGAGAAAAAAATATAACCAGACTATAACCTTGATTTCCATGACTTTGCTATCGGAGATAAACGGTAATCTTTGAAAATCCATAATAAAAGTATTTTCTTCCGTGGTAGTTTTAGCATTAGTTAAAAATGTAATCATTTTGTAAAATCCTTTAAATCAAAGTAAGACATTAAACCTGTTTGCCACGTGGCTGTTTCAAGTTATCCCGTCTATTTTTGAAAGACATCAAAAACGCACATTTCTACAATGATAAAGTAGTTGGCAGTTTTACTGAAGTAGTCAGATAATTGTTCGTTTGAAATGTGTTATTTGTTTATGATATAATTGGTTTGGTTTGGTTTTGAATGTTAATTGCAACTTTTCAAAAAGCAGGTCAAAGAAGAAATACTTAATTCATTTTTTATCTCTCCTCGCAGAAAGGGTATGGGCGCATTGCCATACAGAATCGGCCCCACCCTGGTATTTAAATAATTTATACGCCATTTTATAGGTCTATTTGATAAAAACCGATATACCAATTTTCAACTTTGTACCTCACCTTATGGCCGAGATATCATTGAAAATGTGCCAAAGTGGCCCCTTCTTTCAAACTCACTTTTTGGCGTAACCATAAAAGATATCGAAAAAATTTTTACGTGATTCTACTCACATTGACTCAGACCACATTATGTAGAACAATCGATTCCAAAAAATCGTTTACTATTAGCTGAAAAAGACAAAATAATTTTTCAATTGATTATTTCGGGTAGTGCGTTTATTTGGACCACTTTCTAATTAGCGTTATTCGAAAGCCTATTGTTTTTTCTTTGAGTACTGCAAATATTGTTCAAATCAATTTAGTGGAACACATTGGAAAATTGGAAAAAACAGAGCCAGTACACCCTCGCGTAACGCTAATAGTACCCTGCAATTGCATAGAGTTCGTTCGGACGCAAAGCAATGCGCGATGCGCCGAAACGATTCTTAAGCAATTCTGAATGCGAAAATATTTATTTTGTAGTTATATATGTATAAATTCACGGAGTTTGAAATTTTTAGACAATATTAGTTTTACTATATTAATTAAATCACTAAAACTAGTGGTGTATCGTGCCTTAAGGCAAATTACTGGTACTTCCCGTACTGTAATGAAATAAGAATATTGAATGCTTTCAAATATATTATTATAAATACTGTAACTTTTATTATTCGAATTTATAGACAAAATAAAAGTGTTTATAAATTGAACGATGGCGTTTAAATATGTTAGTCTGAAAAGTGAATGAACAAAACTTAATAAAGCGGAGTTAGAATGAAGAATATTATCTAAGAATTGCATAAACTGAATGGCAAAATTTAAATTATGTATTTGATTCGAATTATTTTCGATAATAATTTTTGAGAATTACAAAAAATATGTTTTTTTTTTGAAAAACAATCTTGTCGTCTAAAAAAGCAAAAGTTTTTTTGAATCATTTAAATCGGATTTTTCGTTCTTTTAAAAACTCGGTTTCTATCTTTGCTCCGTATCTCCGATTTGTATTTGTTAAAAACTAATCAGTACGTCTCCTCATCAAAAGGAATCGAATGTTCATTACATCATTCATACACCAAATATAACACAAATACACAGACTCACATATAAATTTTTTCTATTGTATTCCAAAATGTTCAGAAACGTTCGAAACGTGAATATGTGCAAACATTTTCGATTGCGATTTTTGAACGATTACAATAACTTACCATACGGAAAGTTAAAAATATATACTGAAATTAAATGCATTTAAATAATGACTATATTATAAGTAGATGCGAATTAGCTAATACAAAATTAGTTAAAAAAAACACGATCTTTCGCATAAACTACATAAAAGATACAAATATTATATAAATAATATAATTTTCGAAATAAATTAATTAATATATTTTATATTATAAATAATGATTATTAGAATACTTTCAGTAATAATTTTTGTAAATTACTGAAGTACTATATAAAAGCTTCTACATCATTTTTTTTAATTTATTTTTCATAGCAAACTATACAAATACATTCAGTTATATTTTATTAGATGTATATATTTACATCAAATGACTGTGAAATTGTAGTACTGATAAAGAATGGTCACAATAAGGGCTTTATTGTCACAATGTTACAACAATCATTCAAAAAAAAAGTTTTTTGGGTTTGTTGAAACTACAATGTTTCATTATATCATTATTCCATATGTATGCATATCATATAACTACAAAATAAATATTTTCGCATTCAGAATTGCTTAAGAATTGTTTCGGCGCATCGCGCATTGCTTTGCGTCCGAACGAACTCTATGCAATTGCAGGGTACTATTAGCGTTACGCGAGGGTGTACTGGCTCTGTTTTTTCCAATTTTCCAATGTGTTCCACTAAATTGATTTGAACAATATTTGCAGTACTCAAAGAAAAAACAATAGGCTTTCGAATAACGCTAATTAGAAAGTGGTCCAAATAAATGCACTACCCGAAATAATCAATTGAAAAATTATTTTGTCTTTTTCAGCTAATAGTAAACGATTTTTTGGAATCGATTGTTCTACATAATGTGGTCTGAGTCAATGTGAGTAGAATCACGTAAAAATTTTTTCGATATCTTTTATGGTTACGCCAAAAAGTGAGTTTGAAAGAAGGGGCCACTTTGGCACATTTTCAATGATATCTCGGCCATAAGGTGAGGTACAAAGTTGAAAATTGGTATATCGGTTTTTATCAAATAGACCTATAAAATGGCGTATAAATTATTTAAATACCAGAGTGGGGCCGATTCTGTATGGCAATGCGCCCATACCCTTTGACATTTTTGTATAAACTCAGTATTATTATTTACAATTATACACAAAATCCAGAATCCAAAAAGAATCTGGGTAACTAGAAACGTAATCAGTAAGTCAAAAGACTTGGATTGGATTATACCATGTTTTCTATAGAAAGTGTATAAAACTTCCAGTTTGATTGTTTTGACAAAATATGGACAAACTAATGGGGTTTATTGTTTTTATAATACCTCATTGTATATAGCATTCAAACAACACATCATCCTTACTACACTAAAAGTATCAATTTTTTCGATTCTCTAGAAATTGTTTAGAATATACCTAACATAGCAAAACAACGTTTGATGGGTCAGCTAGTAATAAATGAAATAATTATACTTTACTCCTAACTTTAACTCCATTCTATTCCAAAAACCAGATGTAACATTTTTCTACTTTTATTTACCCCAGCCCTCTCACTATTTCCCAGGATCCTTCCTCGTTCTTCCCAGGTTGTACCATTTGTGCATTTACAGTTTTTAATATTCATAGCTACAATAATAGTAAAAATTAAATTTTATTATCCTGACAACGGGAACATATACAACCCGTGTTGTCTTTTATTATCCGACAGGATCATTTTTTTTATTGTTATTTTAGTTTATTTTTATTATTAAGGAGACAGACGTGTGCCGTCATTATGGACAGGTATGTTACGTGAATTATTATTATTGCCAGGTGTGCATAATTACCTGGACGAGGTAAAAGGATTGAGAGGATCGTTTATTAGGAGAATTGTTGGATCTAACAAAATGCGTTAGATGGAAAGTTTTAATATAAACTAATATCAAAAATAGATAAGATTTTCCGCGGCCACTTGGTACAAGGTGCTCATTTTCCGACTCGGACATCTTGACATCAAACAGTAGAATTGTTTTTTCAAAAATATATATCTAAATAAATATGATTGCAAAAAACAATAGGCTTTCAGGACATTTTTGCAATAGATATATAACATCTCTATTAGAAATATTCTTACTACAATAAGAATGGAGAGCTTTTAGATTGCAATGAATAAAGTTACTACTGTTTAAATTAAACAAAATTAAGATACATTTTAAGTACGATTCAGACGTGTTTCATAAATTTCTCAACAAATAACTAGTTTTTAGTTATGTAAAAAACAAGTTGCTTTACTATCTTTTGGATTATTCGTTTTATTAGTATTTAATTTATTATTATTATTATTATTGAAGGAATGTGAATTTATACTAAAAAATGGTGTATAACTGACTGAAGTCATGGAAAAGATTTGTACATTAATTCAACCCTTTCAAAGGTTACTAATTATAGGAATTAGTTTTTGTGATCTCATAAGTTTGTTAGAAAATATTGAAATGGCTATATACATATCATAGTCGAGCCATTTCTTTGTATATATTTGACAACTTTTATCAAATATGATGAAATCAAATTTTCCATAGTCTCTATTTAACAAAAAATAAATGAAACAAGTTACGAAAGCATATGATATTCAAAATTAAAAAAGTATCATAAATTTAAAATCTATGAATGCCTCTAATAATAAAAAAAATATAAGGAATAAAATCGTAACTGAAATTTTTAGATTTAAGAAAGTATTCTATGAAGTTAATATTATAATATAAGAAAATTTGTTAGAAAATAATTTAACCGTGAAAGTGTAGAAAAATAAAAAATATATCTAAATCTATTTCAAAGTCAGTTTCATCAATTTCAGCGATTATAATTCACACAGTATTTTATATCACTATTTTTTTAAATTATTTCAATTTTTAAAAATGTTGAAATTTAGAAATAGAATCACCCAAAAAAAAAATTAGCTGCAGGATTATTTGAACTCACACTTTTTTTGGAAACGAAAAAACAAAATAGAATGAATCCCATAATTTTAAGCTTGTTTATTTAAGTTAACTAGATTTTGTAATTCTGTAACGGAATTAGTATAAAATCTACTACTGGGTAGAATAATGCCAAACTATATCCTGATCGACCCATAGTGGCTAATAGAATAGAATGAAATCAATATAAATATAATATAATAATAATATAAATCAATATAATATCGTTTGAGTAATACTTTTTCTTTAATTTAATTTTGAGGATTGTAACTTTTATTTATTTCTCGTGTGTGCTTTTTTTGGAAATTGCCCACCAGATTTCCTTTTTTGTTCACAAACATAAATCTACTGTACATTTTATTATCCTATATTCTTTATTTTGCATATGTTAAAAAAATCTGAGTTTGGCAGGTGTTTTAAAGCATATACACCTAAAATCGCAAACACAGGGACCAATTCTCAGATAAAATAGAAATGTTATATTGCGGGTCTATAGTCGTATTAGTTGGTAGTAATAAACTGTTAAAATTCTATATATTTGCTGTGCGACCTAAATTCCAAAAGGCACAAACTTCAAATAAAATTTTTATCACAAGTGCATATTTCTGGTGTCACTTTGATAACACATGCGTGAAGTTAGGTTTTATGTGAGAAACGCCTGGTCGCACAGCAAATACATAACTTCTTGACAGTTTGTGACAACCAGCTCATACGAAGATAGACTCAGTAACATAATATTTTTATTTTATCCAAGAATTTGTCCCACAATCTTGCAAGTTCAATCGCTCCAAAAATTTATTATAATTCATGCAAAAAGCATGCACAAAGTGCAAAACGTTTCAATTCCTTATTTATTCAATTACAATAAAATACATATTATCAAGTCTTTTGCCATTTAGCAAGTGCTAATTTAACAATAAAATAATTGTAATAATAATAGATTCGTACCGCCGGCGCGAAACGAGTATGAACGATTCTGACTGAACAATAATTACACATATTTATAAATGTATGTAATTGTGCAAAAAGCCGTTAAAAGAGCCGAATGGGGGGCAATAAAATTTAACTTGAACACTTAAATTGTTAAATTAGACGATTGTTATATAATTGGCTTGTAATTCGTGATTAATGCTAAATATCGTAATTTGTACCAAGTTTAGATTTCACTACTGATACCTTAATGCTCGCGCAGAGGAGGACAATTGAAGGTTCGAAAAAGATTTATTAAAATAAAATCATAATCAAAATCAAAAGGCAGGTCTGGCGGTTTCGGAGATCTAATAATAAAAGTTAAAAAAGTCATTTGGCGGTCAACAATGATCAGTAGTCATATGCACATAAAATTATCAGATATTTTATGGAAATGTTAATAAAATGTATCAAAAATTTCAAAATATTTCAAAATAAAAAAAAAATTTTGCCAAAAGTTTTTTTTTTCAAAAATTCTTTTTTTTTTAATTTAAAATTTCTCAAAAATCAATTTTTTTCATAGTTCAAAAGAAAATTTATTCTTTTTTAAAAAAAATAATTTTTGGTGCCGGAAGTTCCAGTAATTTGCTTTAAGTATGGGTGTACAATGGGTGCACAACGCCATACACCACTAGTTTGAAATGTATATTCAGGTCTCCGGTCCACCACCATTATCTCAAAAACCAGTGAAGTTTAGCATTTTTTAACGAAACTATTTTAAAGTAGAGGGCAAAAGGAGTGTAACCAGCCTTAAAATCGGGCTACATCGCTATCATGGAACTCACAGTCACATTGCAGATATTTTGACAAAAGAATTTATTTTCATAATTAGTTTTTTGAAGAAGTGGTGATTAGATTTTGACAAAGATAGGTCTAGCCGTTTTGGAGATATCGAGCTAAATGTGCAAAAAATGACATTTTTTTAGAGAACTACGCATCCGATTTGAATTATTAAAACACTTCCTGCTTGTGTCGACAAAACGATTGCTTTCGGGAAAACAACTTTTTTTTTAATTTTCAGGAAATATTTTTATTTACTTCTAAGGCACGATGCCATACACCACTAGTTAAGTTAGATTTTACAGTTTTCGGACATTCTGATATCAAGCCGTAATCACATATAAATAAATTTTATACAAAAATCGATATTTAAAAATACCGGTTTTTGAATAGTAATTTTTACAAAAAAGCGGTTTTAACTGGTTTTTAAATTTATAAAAAAAAATTCTTTAATATTTTGTAATATGAACCAAATATTTTGAAAAAAAATCAGGGTGATTAAATGCAATTTTTGACTAAAATTGTTTACTGTTCAATTTTATTAATAGTAATATTTTTATGCAATTTAGTAAAACAAATAAAATATAGTTAAGTAGGGTTAATATGGATAATTTCAAAAATATTTATGCATAACTATTTAACATAAAAAATGAGAACAAGCAATCAAAATATAATATTTAAAATTACAAAAGTCGGCTATAAAATTAATACTTTTAGAAACATTTTGTTAAGAATTTATTTATAAATATCTTTTCATTTATATCTATTTTTTTTGAATTAGATCATATTTATTGTAATATTTATGCAAATTATTAGAACAAAAAAATAATACAACTAATACTAAACTTTACTTGAAATTACGTTTAAGACCTATAAACTAAAGTGGAAATTTGATATTTTACTGCTTGATATCAAGCTGGCCAAAAATAGGACGGAAACCTGTTTGTGCTTACCCACGTACTTAACCACTACACCACGACGGGCTCATATATAATATATGTTTTACTACTACTATTATATGAAAATTTTAAAAAATCGCCTAATCTGCTTTTATCCATTGTAAAGTCATTTATTTGCTGCAAAAAATTTGTAGTTTTGCATATAAATTTTGTATTTTATGCATAATTTAATCAACTTTTAAATTTGTAATTAAGATCAAATTTGAATAAATTGAATTATATTTATTAGACCAAACGTTTTTTGATCTTAAACACTTTATCTTATTATAAAAGTTGTCGGAAATTTAACTAAGTTGTCCAACACTGCTATATTATGACAAAATATAAATGTGTACTATTACTGTCAAAATGAAAAGTACAAATGTGGTAATTTGTCAAAACATCATTACCACGACTCTTGTAATTTTTACAGCAAAATCCAGAAAAAAGTCACATTTTTATAAGATCACAAAATTTTTAGAGCATACTAAAATAATTACTGTAGTGTAATTAAAACAAAATTTAACAGGATTTTTTTACTGTAGCAAAACAAATTATTTAAATAGCAAAGTGTCGTTTGAATAATTATTAATTAATGCACATTAACAAAGTATGCAACAACAATGTTTCCTTAAAAGTTTATTATGCAAAGCCATTATTAATTTCGATTAGCATTCCTTGTTGAAACAAATACCGATGGAATTGATAAAATTCCATTTTTAAATTGATTTTGGTGAGTCGTAATAGGTGTTTTCATAACTTAGCTTAGAAGTTTATTTATGGGAATAAATAAATTAGTTTAGATAAGGAAAATATTTTAAATGTTTTAGCTTCATACGCAATGCATAAATGATGATAATAATTGTTAATATTTATAGCTTAATATCGTTGATATTTTATTTTTAAAAAGATGAGTCAAATAAAAGAAAAAAATTAAACCTATCAAAGTTTTTTTTATTTATTTGGGAAAAATGCAATAAATAAAAAATGATAAGCTTATTGTAAATGTTCAGTTGTTGGATTATTACTCAATATTATTGTTTGTTTTATTTTTTCAAAGATGAGTCAAAAAAACTCGAAAAGTTTAGCGGATTTACTATATTATTACGTTATAGTAATCGTTCAAAAATCGAAAATAAATTTTTTTGCATATCTTCACGGTTTAGAGATTTCTGGACATTTTGCAATAACTTAGAAAAAAATGATGGGTGTGTATCTGTATGTATGGATACAATTTTTTGTCGACATTCGACTTCTACTTATAGGAAGATTTTCTATGTCAAAGG
>NW_020539726.1:33386908-33416129 GCF_003426905.1 Ctenocephalides felis | reverse complement strand
AAATAAAACTAGTGGTGCGTGGCATCGTTCTTTAAGGCAAATTGCTAGAACTTCATGTAAGGAAAATTTAAATTTTCTAAAAGCTTGAAATTTCAGTTGAGAAAAACATTGAATGAATTAGATTTTTGAGAATTTTTGAAAATAACTGACTTTTTTGAAAAAAAATTATTTTTAACTTCCCGCAGAAAATAAAAATGTTTACGTTTCAAAGGTTTCTGAACATTTTGGCATACCTTAGAAAAAATGACATGATGTAATGATGACTCATACATCAATTTTTTCTAAGGTATGCCAAAATGTGTGTGTATGTGGTGTGTGTGTGTGTGTGCAGATACAAATCTTCGTCGACGATTCCGGTAGCACGGTTCAACCGATTTGAATGATTCAAAAAACATTCTATTTGTATTGATTCAGACATGTGCTGATTAGTTTTTGGCAAAGGCAGGTCTAGCAGTTTCGAAGATACTATGCAAAAATAGCCAACAATAGCAATTCAGTTTTTGAGAGAACGGAGCGCCCAATTTGAATGATTCAAATAACATTTTACTTGTATTGACGAAATGAGCAACTGATGAAACACCTAAACAACATTTTGGAAAGGCAGGACCAGCGTTTTCGGAGATCCAATAAAAATGTAAAATATAGTGCCACTTGGCGGTCAAAAATGATCATTAGACATATACACATTAAATTATCAGATATTTTATAGAGATTTTAATAATAAGTATGAATTTTGTTTACATTTTTATGGGTTCCGTACCCATGTTTATCCGTTGGACTGCGATGCGGTGCTTACGCGCTTCGATATTTCATTTCTAAAACAACCACGCAGCACGAAAACTTTAAAAAAAATTTAAAATTTTCAGAAATATTCATAGTATAAAAAACATTTTGAAACATAAAAGAGAAATTCAAATTTTTCAAGGGTCAAATTTTTCCAAAAATTTCAAAATTCTCAAAAATCTCATCTTCATCAAAGTTGTCAAATAATTTTAAAGATATTTTTTTAATTTGAATTTTCGGTACAGAAAGTGTCAGCAATTTTCCTTAAGGCACGGTGAAATACACCTTTAGTCTTGTTTATATTCTAAATTTTTTTGGGAATTTTTTTTTTTCTTTATTTATTATAGACAATCAGAAATAAAAATTTCTATGAGCCTATGTGATCCATTAAATATATGTCATTTAGAAGTCTCATTCACTGAAGAGATTCCCCTGCAGATAATCTATGTTAATAATAAATCAATGTTAACAAAATAAATCTATGTTAATAAATAATGTATGTTAATAAATAATATATGTTATTAATATAAACAGAGCTTAAATTAAGTTAGTAAATCTTGTGGCCATTTTCTTTTGTGCCTTCTAGTTGTATCATGATTTTTGATTAATTGCGTAGCTGGATTTGGATGTTGATCTAATCTCATATGGTATGAATTGCTTCTTTTCTGAATTACTTTTTTAACGGTCAATATGTTTGAATCTGAATGAATAGTGTTATTCGAAACTTACCATTGTGCATTAACTATTGCTCTTAAAATTTTATTTTGAGTGCGCTGAATAATCTTTATGTTGGACGTACATGCACATCTTTTGGAAAATTCTGAACTTTTTTTCTACGCACACACACCTACATCCATTTTCTCGAAGGTATGCCAAAATGTTCAGAAACCATTGAAACGTAAAGATATGCAAAAGTTTTCAATTTCAATTTTATGCGATTGTTTGAATATGCTGGACCATCAGCTCTCCCTCTATCCAGGAATTATCCTTCAAAAGTCCATCAAACATCTGTACTTTCCCTAGATGCGCCATGTGCGGCTTTCGTGTCTTCTCGGCGAACTAAGTTTTAGTTGACAGAACAATAGTTTAGTTCTCTATAGTTTCTCTACTATATAGTTTTGATATAGTTCATTGTCAAAGTTCTGCAAATCGGAGTCATGTGTCGAAATAAATAGATCTAGTCTCGGTTACACATCTTGTTGCAAAATCAGACAAAATGTTATTAAAAATGTAATAGTTATTCTCGGTTACATGTTTTATGTTATATAGATAAAACATTAAGCAGCTATAAATAATAAGTACTGATGCTTTTTTCTATTTATAAGAAAAATATGGGTGCAGTCAAACTAATGTTATTATATCATTTGTGCTATTTGGGGGTTAGGTTTTGAGCCGTACAATATCAGCTGATAGTTATCCTAAGAGCGGGTAATTTCTATTTTTTGGAAAAATTGGTTTACGTATGATATTGAAAAAGTTGGCTGGTAGTATTTGTTTAGATACAATTGGATTTAGTATTTAGTGTATTTAGAAATTTGATAATTAGCAGTATGTGAATTTTGGTCATTTTTTCATAATTATCTAAACGGTTTAAAAATTTCATTTCTTTAGTAAAACATTTTGTAAAACTACTAAAAATTTTACTAAATTTTCATTTAGTAAAACTAAAAAAATATAGCAAAAACTGTTGTATACAATTCCATGAAGAAATTTTTATTAAAACCTTTTGAAATATTTTTCTGGTAATATTTTTAGCAATATGTAAATTTTGGACATTTTGTTACAATTTTGTGAATACTGTAAACATTTTGACCCGGCCGCTTGAGTTTTATATACATCATTAAAATGAGATAAAATTTACTAAAATTTAGTGAAAACTGTTATTCATATTTGTATATTAAAATTTTGAATAATTCGCAGTTGAACTGCAGACTTTAGTATTTTGATAATTTGCAATAAATGATTTTAGAACATTTTTTTTACATTTCCTCAAATTTTCTTTTAAGACAATGAAACTTATTTACATTAGTGAAAACTAAATAAAATTTACTAAGATTTAGTAAAAACACTTGCATATTGCATATACACTTGCATATTGAAATTTTGAAAAATTTGTAGTTGAAATGCAAACTTGCATTTAGATAATGTGCAAAATATAAATTTAGAACATTTTTCACTTTTTTTTTAAAATAACTTTTAATTTTCTTCTCGGACATCATAATATATTTACATCAGTGAAAACTAGATAATATTTCCTAAAATCTGGTGAAAACTTTTATTTACACTTGCATATTAAAATTTTGAGCAATTCGTAGTTGAAATGCGGACTTGCGTTTAGATAATTTGCAATATATGGATTTAGAACATTTTTCACTTTTCTTCAAATAACTTTTCCAGACATTACTATTTGTTCACATCTGTAAAAACTAGATAAAATTTACTAAAATCTGGTATAAACTGTTATTTTAACTCTGATATCAAAATTTTGAATAACTTATAGTTGAAATGCAGAATTTAATATTTCCAATATATGGCTCTGGAACATTTTTTTACTATTCCCCAATCAATTTTTAATTTTATTACGGACGTTATAATTTATTTATATCAGTGAAAACTAGATATAATTTTGTGAAATCTTGTAAAAACTCTTATATAAAATTTGCTTGCATATTAAAATTTTGAACAATTCAAAGTTGAAATGTGGACTTACAATTAGTATTTCCATAATTTGCAATATATGGTTCTGGAACATTTTTCAATTTACTTCAAATAACTTTTAATTTTTATTTCGAACGTTATAATTTGTTTATATCAGTGAAAATTAAATAAAATTTTCTAAAATCTTGTAAAAACTGTTATTCACACTTGGTTATTATAATTCTGAATAACGCGCAGTTGAACTGCAGACTTTAGTATTTCCATTATTTGCAATATATGGATCTGGTACATTTGTTTACTTTTCCTCGAATAACTTTTAATTTTCATTACCGACATCATGACTTATTTATACTAATAAAAAACTATATAAAGTTTACTAAAATGTCGTATAAACTGTTATGTACACTTGGGTATCAAAATTTTCAATAAAATGAGATGTGATCAGTTTTAAAAGGATACTTTCATATTTCGACTACTTTAACAAATTTTGTGTTGTATATATATTTCAAAATAAACTTTCACCTAAATTTGATTTAGAAGAAACTATTTTTTTATTATAAATAAAACAAATGATTAAATTGCAATAAAAACAATTTGGGATAAACACAGCTAGTTAAATATAATTTCCTTATTACTATCTATAATTTCCTGATAGACGTTCAGGAAACAAAGATCTTCCTAGCAAAAGCGTCCATCTACAAATCCTGAATTTTGCCTAAAGGCACGTAGCACGTAAATTTATTATTATTAAAGCATTACAACGATATTACTTGGTTGGATGTAGAAAAAATACAAAACCTGTCTTTGTAAACATTTCCTCCAGACATAAACATTGCGTGTTTGAGGCGAGATGTGAAAAACGTTTCATAAACACAATGACTTTGTAAATTGAGACAATAAATAAGATCGAGATTAAAAAACGAAAACTTAAAGAAATTTATTGAAAAAATATTGATTAAAAAATACAGAGATCAAGGCCGTCGAAAAAACGTTGGTCAAGGATTGTTGGTAGTAAAAGATACAATAACAAATAAGTGTACTGAAAAAATACTAAATATTAGTACTTATCAGTAAATAAAATAGTTACATAAATAATTTGTTTTCTATTAACCAACTTCCCAGGCACATCTGTCTGTCAATTTTTTTTCCCTCAAAAGTCTTTTTTAATCCTACCAAGGAACTAGATTTTATTTCCTGGCCCTGTGCACATATGTCAGGATTAATCAGATTAAAGAAGGGATTGAACAAAAAATACTGCTAGAGTGGTATAGTAAATTATGTATTTATATTTTATACTAGTTTAGAGGTATAAGACTCATAATATAATATATATAATATATGCATTACCCTTCTTTCGCTTAATTTATTTTACACGGCGACATTCTTATAATAGTGGACGAGCTAGAAAATATATATTTTTAAAAAATATAATATTATATTATAAAATCTTCAAGAAAATCTAAGTCTGATTATAATATTAATCATGAAGGTTTCTCAAGTCGTACCTCTTCGTAAGTCGTATCACGGCTATATTTTGTATAATAATTATAAGTTACATAATCTGGTACTATTAAATATGAATATTTAGTTGAGTTAGCAAAAATGAGTTTGTGAAAATTTTAGTAAAATATTTTTGGCTCAATTGTAAGACTATTATAGCAACAATATAATCCTGACATTTTTTCCATACTAAAGTTTATTTATATTACCTATTTCAGACTTATTTAGGTACCTATATGTGAAAAAAATAATTTGTTTATGTTGTATCATCAGTTTTAATTTCAAATTTTGAAAACTTTGCATCTTAAGTCGTGTCTGTGCAAAATTCTGTATTATAATTTTTTTTTCTGAAAAACACGAAGAAATTATGGATCAATACAATTTTGCAAAGTTTTTGCCCGAAGTGGGTGTAACTAATTACAACTGTACATGTGTTTATGAACAATTGCATTTTTATCTTTAGCATCAAGAGTTAATAATTTTATAAGTACATTTGTTACTTTCTGAAATTATTATTTTATTTTAGACTTTATTTTAATAATTATGTCCGACCTGGCAAGTAATAACTAAAGAAAAGTTGATCTCAGGCTGAAATTTATAAAGTCTTTTAGTAGTAGGTACGACTAAGGCTATAGGAGGTGGTACGACTAAGGAGACTATGTTAAGGTACATCTTTGTAAAATACAAAAATAACTAATAAAAAAATCAATTGTTGTTCGAGCTAACTGAATGAATATTCAATACAAGCCAAACTTTTTTTTAAAATACTTGCACTATTCTAATGTTATAGGGGGTACAACTTAAGGAATTTAACCTTACTTTTTTGTTATCATTTGAACACATACCATGAATACATAATACTCTAATATTGTCTAGGTATCATACCTTATTGTTGTTCTACCTGCCAACTTGTCTACCTGTCTACCTGCCAATCTGCCTGCCTGTCTACCTGTCTATCTATCAATCTCTATATATTTATATTAAATATTTATATTAAAATTAAAATTTGTTGCATCAATATCTAGTTACTAGAGTCATTCGTAGGTGGCGCGAAAAAACTTATGTGCAGTGGCACGAAAAACGCGCTATAGGAATATCGCGTAGGAGGAGGGTCGTCTACACTGTTATAGATAAATAACAAAAAAATTTGAAAAAATCGTCGACAAAATATTGTCTTCACATCCACACACACACACATCCATTTTTTTAAGGTATGCCAATTAAATGTTCAAAAATGTCTAAAAGGTGAAGATATGCAAAAAATTTCATATTCGATTTTTGGACTGTTACTATAACTTACCCTACGGGAAGTTAATAAATGTCTATGAGTCGATAATATATTGTGAGAGACTAATAGTTACATATAGAGATGAATATTGTGCAATTAGAGACAAAAAACACATCTTGTAATTTTACTCTTGAATATAAAAATGCAATTTCTAAAAAAACAGCACGATAGCATCTGCTAAGATTATCCAAAGTACTATTTCTTCCATGCGTCGACTATCCATTACCCGGCAATCGCCGGCTATAAATAAGTGATAAAAGTATTTTTTCGCATTTAATTTATAAATAACACTTTGGTGTCAACTTGTGCAAAATAACAGGTATTATAATATAATATAATATAATATTGTTGCAAGTGCTTTCGCCTCAATGCCAATTCAAGTCCGCCTTTGCAAATCCAAAGAGTTGACTCAAATGTTGACTGCCTTGAAACGCATTGCATCGCACGCTCTATTATACATATCTATCGGTCTATTAGTATGCAATTGGATAAGAATTAATAAAATAAAATCAAATAAATTATATGCATTATAGTCGATATGTAATCGAGAAATAAACGAGGCGGGATAGTGGGTAAATGGTCGTTGCCGAAAGAATAAGTCCAGCCTGCAATCTCCGATGTACCTGAAACAATATCTTACAGTAGATTGAAATTTAGTAAGTTTATAAAAAATACTGTTTTTCAATTGCAGATTAAATAAATATTTGGTATTGGTATTTTGCCATGAGGCAAGTTACATGAACTTCCCGATATGTGTAAATAATCGACTTAATCAATAAAAAATAAATTAATTTATGAGCGATTAAAAGTTTTCCGAGTGGATTTATCACACATAATTGAAAACGAACGAACACGTTAACTCAGAGTATTTTCTAAAAGCAAAATTTCAAAATTATTTCCGTAGGACTTTAATGGTTCAGTATGTTCATTAAGATCAAGTAGTTTATCGTTATACCAAGTAAATCGTATAATTTAATTTTAACATATGTCAAAAAACTACTCATTTTCTCAAACTTTGATAAATGTTTAAAATTAAATTACTTGTCATAAGTCCATAATATTTCCATAAGTTCTTTAGTACTATGATATATATCGCCAAAAAAAAGTTTCATAAAAATTGGCTTAAATTTTTTTTCAACTAATATCTTTCGAGCAGTTTTTGATGTTTTAAAATCGATTCGGCAGTATGTAGATGAAAAGTTTGACACTTTTTTCCAAATTACAAAGAAACGGCTCGGCAGGTCGACGCACAAAACTGAGAAAAGATAATCCACATTGAAATACATCGGTTGGCTTTTAAATTTTTGAAATCGGTTCAGGAGGACATTTTTTTGTTTTGCGTCAAATTTCTCAAAAATTTTATATGAAACTACCCTTTTTTAGTTAGATGGGGTCAAACTAGATAAAATTGACTACATTTTCATGCCAACATTTATATACACTCTGATATAAAAGTTTTGAATAAAACGACTTTTAATTTGATATTTCATTATTTAGCAATAAATAGAAAATTCGGGTGATATTTTTTTGGTTTTCGTCAAATTTCTCAAAAATTTTATGTGAAACAACCCTTTTTAGTTAGATGAGGTAAAACTATATACAATTTACTACAATTCGCACAAATAATTATATACCTAATGGCGTATAAAACGATATATAAAGTTCTAATTTGGCAAATGGCAAAAAACGATACTAGTTTTTGCAAACTTTGAAGAATTTTTAAAATTAAACTACTTTTCGTAGGGCTGTAATATTTTAGTATGTTATAGAAGACTATGGTATCTACCGTCAAAAAAATAATCATAAAAATCGTCAAAAAAAAATTTTAACACTTTATTACAAAAAAACGGCCTGGCCGATCTCTACCAAAATAAGTCAGCACGATTCCCTACCAATGTCTATATCATCTATACCTATCATCCATACCTATCATCAAAATTGCGGGCTGAAATGTGGACGAAAATTTTTTCACTTTTCTGCGATTTACAAAGAAACAGTTTGGCTGATCGTCGCACAAAACTTAAAAACCCTAGTCGTCATCGAGATACATCGAATTACTTTCAAATTTTTGAAATCGGTCCAAACGTTTTTAAGAAAACGTCGATTTACTGTAAAAAATCTGTTCACACACACGCACACGTACTTTTTCCAAATTTGGTCTCATTCGATTCAGAATGGCTTGAAACGTCGAGAAAACATAAAATTAACTAATCGAATTTTTGATGAAAACATAAACTTCTCCTTCGGAAAGTTAAAAACTATGCATTTGTTTACGCTATGTACCAAAAACTAATCAATGTCATAAAAAAATTATTTCCTATGAACCCAGCAGCAATATTCTTCTTTCCGGCAAAAATAACATCAAACGATTTTAATTGCAGAATACCTTCGGTGTTATTTGCACAACCCTACACGTCTCTTTTCTGAAATATCCGAAGAAGGGGACCCCCGGCATATAATTCTAGGTACAAAAAACTTCTTCAAAGCCCTTTGATCGCTCTTCTCCGAAATTCAGAGGTGGCCAGGGAAATTAGACATAGAGAGAATTTTGACACAAATTTTGTAATTCTTTAAACTTTGATAGATTTTTAAAAATAACTAGTGGGGCATGGCATCTAGTCTTAAGGCAAATTGCTGGAACTTTCCGTACCGAAAACTAAATTAATATAAAAAACTTCGCAAAACTTTGAGCAAATTAGATTTTTGAGAAATTTTGACATTTTTAAAAAAAATTGACTTTTTTGAAAAATTTGATTATTTTGTATTTTGATTTTTTTTGAAAATTTTGAAAAATTTTTTAAGCAATATCGCTGCATGGTTGATTTTGAGTCGAAATATCAAAGCGCGTAAACGCTTCATAGTCGTTTAAAGTGTAAATATTGGTACGGAACCCATCTAAATATACACAAAATTTGTACTACAATGTTTAACCTCGGAAAAATAAATAAAAATTTTCATTTTCGATTTTTTTGCGATTACTATAACTTACTACGGGAAGTTAAAAATTTAAATGACTTATCGTAGGGCCGTAATATTTTAGTATGTTGTTTAGGACCCACATAGTTTTATCCAAAAAAAATCAACATTAAATTACAGAGAAACTGCTCGGCCGATCTCTGTCCAAAACTAATCAACACGATTCCCAAATTAATATCTTTCGAATAGTTTTTGAATTTTTAAAATCAAATCAGAATTTTTGGCTTGGACGTGGACGAAAAATGTTTCACTTTTGTGCTAATTATAAAGAAACGGCTCGGTTGATCGAAGCACAAAAATGAGAAATAATAGTTCTTATCGAGCTTCATCGTTTGGTTTCTAAATTTTTTAAATCGATTTAGAAGTTTTTGAGAAAATATTGATGAAAGGTCTAATTTTAACAAAAGTGGCGTGTATTAATCACGTGATCGATTTTTTATTGATTTTAATTGTAATACTTGGTGATATTTAAAACTACCCCCTCCCCTCTCCTACCAAACATTACGTGTATTTTCAGTAACGAGAAAAAATTGTAAAATTTTTGTTATTTTATGAAAAAGTTTGTAATTTAAAAAAAATCAAGTAATTTTTTTTTTTCATTAATTTTATTTGACCTCGTTTTACACATTTAGTCATATACAATATATCTTACAAAACTAAATTCATATCTAACTAATCTATCAAAATTAAATCACTAATTCAGTTTTTTGTAAATTCATATAATATTCTATAGATTAAATAAAACATAAATACACGTGATATCTCACTATACCACTAGACCCCACGTGATATTTTGTGATTTTTTGTCACCCCCCCCCTCGCCCTTAAAACCTCACGTGATTAATGGGCGCCTTTAAATGTTAAAAAAACATGTGATCAATTTATCACACTTTGAGGAATTTTTAAAATTAAACCACTTGTCGTAGGGACGTCTTTCTTTGGTATGATCTATAAGACTATGGTATCTACCATAAAAAAAATTCATAAAAATCGTCGAAAATTTAACACTTTATTAGAAGAAAACGCCCCAGCCGATCTTCAGCAAAAACTAATCAGGTCGATTCCCAACCAATATCTTTCGAAAGGTTTTTAAATTTTCAAAATCGCTTCAGAATTGCGGGCTAAAACGTGGACAAAAAAATGTTCATTTTTATGTTAATTACAAAGAAACGGTTTGGCTGATTGTCGCGCCAAAATGATAAACGATAGTTCTCATTGAGATGCATCGAATGGCTTTTAAATTTTTAAAATAGGTACAGCCTTTTGTGAGAAAACTTCGATTTTCGGCAAAAAACCTGTTCACATATACACACACAACTTTTTTCCAAATTTAGTCTCATTCGATTCAGAATGACTTTGAAACGTTTAGAAAACATAAAATTAGCGAATTAGATTTTTGGCGAAAACATAAACTTCTCCTTCGGGAATATAAAATAAATATTCTATTTGATGATATGATTTATATCATTAAATCAGATAATTTAAAGATAATTTAATTATAATAGATATTAATTCATAAAATAGTCAAGTGAAATGTATTTATAAAGTATGAAAACTGTTTTCATAATCTCTCATACCAGGCACTTCTGTCTGTGTGAGATATGAAAATAATGTAAATATATAAATAAAAATAAAAAAAAATTATATTTTTGATTTTGTACCTACCATTTACCTCCAATGCTTTCCCTTAACTACCTGTTTGATACCGATTTCGAAACGGGCCGCCCGGTCAGACCTTCGAATGCCTAGAAGGCCTATTTTTCAATGCCCAGAAGGTCTAGAAATGTAAAAATGTAAAAACGTAAAAACTAAAAACTTAACTAGTGGGGTGGGTGGCATCGTGCCTTAAGGCAAATTGCTTGAACTTCCCGTACCGTAACGAAATGTTCGAGGAATATTGAATGTTTTCAAATAGATTATTATAAATATTGTAACATTGTCTAATATTTATAAGAATTATATAAAGTGAAAGTTGCAAAGTTGAAATTATTTGTAAAGAATATTAGAACTATAGTCAGAATTAAAAATAAAATCTGAAATATTTTCGATATACAAAAAAAAATTTAAAAAAAAAAAAAAAAATGAAACAAAAATTTTTTTTTCCAAAATCAATTATTTTGTTAAGACAAGCAGAAAGTTCTTTGAATCAATTGAATCGGACGCTTAGTTCTCTCAAAAACTGCCATTTTTTGTACATTTAGCTCTGTATCTCCGAAATGGCCGGGCCTGCCTTTGCGAAAAACTAATAACCCCTTCTCCCAATAATTACTAATTGAATGTTTTTTAGATCATTCAAATCGGATGCTCCGTTCGCTCAAAAACTCGATTTTTATTTTCTGCACTCTTTGCTCCGTATCTCCGAAACGGCTGGACCTGCCTTCGCCAAAAACTAATCAGCTCTTTTCCCTATCAATAGGAATCGAATGTTTTTTAAACCATTCAAATCGGTTGATCCGTACGCCCGAAAACGTGGACGAAAATTTGTATCCATACATACATACACACACACACACACACACACACACACACACACACACACACATCCATTTTTTCTGAAGTATGCCAAAACGTTCAGAAACCTTCAAAACGTCGAGAAATGTAAAAATTTTCAATTCCGATTTTCGGCCCATTACAATAACTTACCCTACGGGAAGTTAAAAAGTTCTTCTCCTCGGATGCCATGCCGAGCACCCTCGTCACGAGAAAAAAAAAACATTTCGAAGGCGAAGGCGATCAAGCTGCGATTTGTCTTTTATTTTTGTCGAATTCGAACAGAAATTCTTTTAGCCTGGGAAGAATGTTTTTTGAGGAGCAAAGACACTTTTGATTGGCGACAAATTAGTTGTAATTGATAGGAAATTAAATGCTTGAAAATTATTTATGTTTAAAGTTTATAAGTATCAAGGCAGAAATCTACTAAAAAGCCTGAAAAAATAGTGTTTTTGCTGTAATTTTGGTACAAAAAATTTTGTTCAATTTAATAAAGTTATTTAATTAAGTAACACAAGTGATAGAAACCGTACTATGTTAAAATTAATTAAAATAGTTAAAAACTATGTATGAATTTTAATTATAGATGAAAAATTTGGAGTAGAATTAAGATTAAAATTTATAAGTTTAAAAGCATTTACTTTATTATTATATGTATTTTTATTAACTTCCCGAAGGTGAAGTTTGTTTTTATCAAAAAATCCGATTCGCTAATTTTATGTTTTCTCGACGTTTCAAGCCATTCTGAATCAAATGAGACCAAGTTTAGAAGAAGTATATGTGTGTGTGTATGTGAACAGATTTTTTACCTTGAAACGAAGTTTTCTCAAAATCGGCTGGACCAATTTTAAAAATTTAAAGGTCTTTCGATGTATCTCGATGAGGACTATCGTTTGTCAGTTTTGCCCGACGATCGGTCAAGCCATTTCTTTATAAATAGCAGAAAAGTGCAGAATATTTCGTCTACATTTTAGCCAAAACTCATGAGAGGATTTTAAATTTTCAAAAGCTTTATGAATTTTGTAACCAAAAGTTGATTGGCTTGATTATGTTTCGCTAAAGTAACTGAAAGCTGATATCGGCCTGATTATGTTTTGCTGAAGATCGGTTAAGCCGTTCCTTCGGCATTTAATTATTCGATTTTTTTGTCAATTTTTATGATTAGATGTTTGTATAATGATAAAGATGATAGATAAATTAAAACTTAAATATTTTAGCCTTATGAATAGTAAAGATTTAAGTTAGAAGATGATTTTAGTAAAATTATTCGTACCTTTAGGACGTACACTGTGAATTTTCTATTTTCTGTGTGTATTAGTTACAATTGACGTTCATACTCAAATGAAAATATGTTTTAATATCACAAAATAGCATGAAACCTAAGAAATGAAATAAATTAAATTAATATAATATATTTGCAGATATTTTTGTTTAGAAAATACTATGGAAATCGCATTGATTAATTTTTAGCGAAAACAAAAACTTGATTTTTGAAATAAACAATTCAAAATTCTATTAATATATTTATATGCACGTGTTGGCAAATTGATGCAACTTGCCACTTACATCTGATAATAAATTTACAGAAAGATCACTAAAAATATAGAAATTTTGGCAAAATGCCACTTATCCCTAAAATGAATTTACAGAAAAATCACTAAAAATATAGAAATTTTCTTTATTAATGTTCAGATAAATATACCGCAATTATATTATCAGCATTCATAATTTATTTAAAATTCAGGTGTAAATTTTTTGTTTTCAATATCTTATTTTATTCTTGTCATTTATGTTTATTTCGAGTAAATCTTGGGCCTATTTTCGGCAAGGTCACATAATATCATTTTTTCGTCTTGACGCTGAGTTCTTCGACATCCTGTATATTTATATATATAATGAAAATTCAATATTCTGGTAATAATTAAAAACACCATACATGCACAAAGGAAAAATTAGTCAGAAAAACAAACACACACGCCAATGTCGGTTCCGAATTGAACCTTATACTATTTCTTATTCTTACCCATAATTTTAAAACCAAAATTACTATATTTTGGAAGAATACACGAGTCGGTCGGATTCTTCTTTCCCGAAATGGTAAATCGAAATTACTGCCTATGAAAGTGATTGACGTGGAGGGAACGCAATATCCCTGGCCTTGCCCAACCAAACCGTACCCCGTGATTAAAACTAGAGAACGAAATTGAAATACAAGCTTACCTTAAAGGAAAGGGACACAGGGCTGGATGAGAAAAGTAAACAAGAATTGACTTGTGAAGGGTTTGGGTAGGAAAGTAAATATGATTGATATGTTTAGATTTGACTTATGAGTAAATATGAAAATAGATATAGGGTATGGCGGGGCACAAAGGTCCAATTTGACTTTTAGCAATTATATTGTGAAAACCCAAGTCAAGATTGGAAAACCATCCAAATGAACACACAAAGGACGTACTCTCTGCTAACACTATCAGGAGACTAAGAAGATTAGTTCCACTAGATTTAGTATAGTAATATATTTAGTATAGTGCTTGTAATTATTTTCTGTACATATTATACAAATTTGAAGTACTACCAATGGGTAGTATTTTAACATTTTATTTATTATATTAGTCACAACAATTACTGGAGGCCTTTTCATGCAGTTATAGTTTGATGAAAATAATAATAATAAAAAAATATTGTGAAAACCAAACAAATATCGAACTATATTTAGTGAAATTCCTACCTAAATCAACATTGTTCAAGTACGTTTTTTGGTGTTTTAATTTTAGCAGTGCAATTTAGCAATCTAGCAATTTTTTTCAATAAAAAAAACTTTGTAGCACCAAGGCCAAACGAATTGTTGAAGATGCAGATTCTGATTGAAAATCTATTAGGACCAATATATTTGATTTTTGGCTAAAAAGATTAAAAAAAGTTGTGTCACAAAGTGCCATTGGCCATGGATGAATAAAATGTAATAAAGACGAAGCGTTTTAGTGAAAAATTGTTTAATATGGTAAAATAAAAATCGATTTTATTCAACAAAAGTAAGAAAACATTATACAAGGATAATAACTCATAAAGTTACAAGTTTTAATTGGAAATCTATTATATAAGATGAATAAAATTGTATAAGACAATAATAAAGTGAACCATGAAGTGTCATTTTTTTTCTTTTTTTTATTCATATTTAGATTACAATCTGTTTTATAATTAAAAGACATTTAGTAACTAATCTGAGATTTAACCTAGGAATAATGTTTTTAGAGAACCACCCATTGGTACGTTTTCTAATTTATGAAAATATGTTCTAAATTTGATGATATAAAGTTTTATTGACAAATAAAATGTTAAAGATGCAGTTTTTCAATAGAAATTTATTAAATAAGATAAACTGATTATGTTCGAAAAAAAACACAAAGCAGGGCCAAGCAATTGAAAAAACAGTTTTCGAATAACTTTTTTTTTGAATAAGACAAATTATTTCTTAAATATTTCTTAGATGATTTTGTTCAAAGAAAATAAAAAATATTATATCAGGGCCAAATGAATTATTAAAAGATACACAGTTTCAGATTGGAAATCCATTAAATCAAAATCATCAAATAAATCTTTTTGGAACGAAATTAGTGAAACCAAAAATTAAAATAAATGAAATGTTAAAGATGCAGTAATCGAATTAATATCTATTAAATAAAACTAATTTTGTTTAAAGAAAATGAAAAATCATTAAAACATTGTCTAATAAATGGTAAAAAATACAGTTTTCCAATAAAAATCATTTATTGGTGCAAATAAATTTTTCAAAATTGTTTTTTTCGAAGAAGATCTAAAAAGTTGGCCTAATAAATTCTTGAAAATACAGTTCTTGATTTTAAATTTATAGATTATGGCAAATTAATGTTTAAACTTAAAAAAAAATGAAAATGGCCAACTAAAATTCTAAAAATATAGTTTTTGTATGGATATCTATATTGAGTAAGACAAATAAAACCATGTTTTTAAGGAAAATCGAAAAACATTGTAAAATTGCTTAATAAAATTTTAAAGATACTGTTTTTCAATACAATCGTTTTTTTTTTCAAAAAGAAAAAGTAGCATTACCTAATTAAATATTGAAGATATAATATAGTTTTCCAAAGTGCAAATAAATCTTAATTTATTCGAAGAAAATCAAAAAACGTTGTAAGATGACCAATTCAAATATTGGCAAAGGCAAATGATACAAATTTAATTGATATTAAAAAAAAATTATTGTCAGTATTACACTTACTATAGTTTCTTAACAAAAGTCAATACAAAATTTTCTCTTTATACATTCATTTCTAGGTGCAATAATTTTTATTAATATTAGACAATCTCCTTCATTTTAAATACGATTGATTAAGTTGAAGCTATTTACTTTTCATGTAAACATATATAAACATCATTGTTCAATTCATAAGCTCTTATATTTTGTCTAGAAAATACTAATAACAAAAGATACAGTATTTATAATAATCATTTAATTAAAACATTTATACTTGTTTATCTATGATAATAATCTATTCAAAAACATGTAATATTCCTCGAATATTTCATTACCTTACGGGAAGTTCAAGTCATTTGCCTTAAAGCACGATGCCATATACCACTAGTTTCTATTAAATTCGTCAAATAACTGCATTAATCCACCTGCAATCTCGAATCGTGTGAAAATCTTGATCTCGACGTCATCTTTCACAAATGTTGAGTTTTTTTCAAGAGAATTGACCGCGTCCACAAATTATTCAACTGCGTATATTTATTCTTCGACTCTTCGACTTTTTCATGATTTATGACTCAAATATTCCATAACAAAGAATGTTTTTTCTATAATGTTAGTTATATCTTGCGATGAGATATATTTTTATATAACATCTTCTTGTATATGTTTTTTTTTCTTAAAGGCGTCGGTGTGGGAATGCGGTGACGAAGAAACGCACACGCATTTTGCCATTTGGATTTATAATATTTTGTCGTATTTGTATATATTTTATTATAAGACTCTATACACATGATCGATGGAGATTGATTAACGAATTCTCTAGATTTCATTCCAATCATTAAAATTCGTGCTTTAAGGCAAATTGCTGGAACTTCCCGTACCAAAAATTATTTTTTTTTTAAAAAGATAAACATTTTTGAAAAAAAAAATTACTCTGAAAATATTAGATTTTTGAGAAACTATAAATTTTTGACAAAAATTTACTTTTTTTTAAAAAAAAAGACTTGATTATTTTGAAATATTTTGGAAATTCTGAACTTTTTTTCAAAGCAATCGTATCTTCGGAACGGCTGAACCTGCCTTCGCCAAAAACTAATCAGCACGTCTCCTTATCAATACGAATCGAATGTTTTTTTAATTATTCAAATCGCTGCATCCGTGTTCCCGAAATCGTCGACGAAAATTTGTATCCGCACACGCATACATACACACACACACACACACATACATCCATTTTTTTTAGAAGGTTTTGAAACGTAAAGATATATACAAATTTTTATTTTCGTTTTTTTTGCGATTACTCTAACTTGCCCCACGGGAAGTTAAAAATAAATGTTTGGATTTTGCTTTGTAATTCAAAAATTAATGAATTGATGCAAAAACGTGGTTATAATATATCAAAATCTTGCCAATTCAATTTGAATAGTATCAGTTTCAGATTTGGTTGGCACTTGCAAAGACTATTAATATGGTTTAGGAACATTTATATGTGGCTTTGCATTGGGTAAACTATTTATATATTTTTTATTGGCTGCTCTTATCACATACCACATTTACAATCTGTTGATTATTTTTATACTAAACATTTTATACCAGAAATATTTCTTATTCTTCTTAGAAAAATAACGTTTTGCGGGTCAGCTAGTATATATATACACTAGATGACCCGAAAGACGTTGTCCTGTACCCACGTCTACAATTCAAAAGTTTCAAATTTTTTAATACTTTATTCTATACTTTTTAATATTCTTGATGCTTTTTCTTCGTGATTCATTTATGTTCTTAGTAAAAGCAGTATAAGAAATTCAGAAAAAAATAATATAGTATTTGCGGTAAAAGAACAATATCACATTTGATTTTACCACACAACATAATTGTTTCAATAATTTAGTCTATAATTTTCATAATCACGTACGGTACATTAGTTGCTTACTGGCAATTATAATTTCTAAAATACATTTTTCTTGATAATAATTTAATAAACCATATCGTTTATGTTCAAATCTTAGACGAATTAATTTGTAAAATCGAGTTCATATGTGCACTATTCAATCTAAGATCAACTAACTAAATATTCCATATACAATGCCAAACAAATGAATTTTTGACACATGAAACAAAATTCTAAATCATTTTTATAATAAGTAGAAATATTTTTTTGTACTGTTAAATAATTTGGTAGAGTAAACCAAAATA
Source organism: Ctenocephalides felis (assembly GCF_003426905.1). Lineage (NCBI taxonomy): Eukaryota > Metazoa > Arthropoda > Insecta > Siphonaptera > Pulicidae > Ctenocephalides > Ctenocephalides felis. The sequence goes on along the minus strand of NW_020539726.1, from coordinate 33,398,007 downwards.
CGACATGCATAAGTTTAAAAAAATAATGTATATGCAACTTTGGACTTATTGCGTTATTTATTAAAGTGAATTATATATAATTACATCTGCCAAACATATACTGTTGACTGTATATTATATTATTTTAATGTTTGGCACATCTCAGCTGCTTTTCGGCAATAATAATGCAGACAATACATTTTTCTTGTATATTATATTCTAATATTATCTAGGCTCATAATGTCAGCTAAATTCAAATTTCAAGTGAATTGACATTTCTAGCAGATGACAGTTCAAATGTTTTCAATGCCAAACAATGATAAGTGTTTTTTTGTAATTTTTGCCATTCATTTCTGCAATATTACTACAGTTTTATCGTTCATTAATAAATCTTAAAAATGTCCTTTGACAAACTCTAAAAAGATTTATCAAAATCCAAATAACCGTTTAGGAGAAGTATCAAATCATACACCCGCACAGAAGAATTTTATATAATATATATTATAATCCTACAATGTGTATTATATTCTCATATGTATCATAGAAAGATCATCGTCTCACAATTCAAGAGTGACTCAAGAGTGACATTTGGTCGTTGCAATAGTGTCGCAATAAAACGGCCTCCTACGTCCCATATTCCATATAATACATATCATATAATATAATACTATGCGAACGAGAAAAACACATTCTTATCATCGGCAACATCTCGAATACAACAATATTGTAAAAGATACATAGATATTTACATCAAGTCTAGAAAAAAAATATGAAGAATTGTAAAGAACCCATGGTCAAAGGGTTGAAACTTAATGAACTTTATGGAACTGTTTCTTAAAATTTGTCAAGTTATTATGAGTATTAAATTTTAAAAATATCCAGTTTATTAAAAATATCAATCCTTTATTATCGCTTTCCAACTCTATCGATTTCATTATTTAAAATTGCAGTAACCTGGTCAATAAAAAGTTCATATATCAATCTGGAGTAACTCAACCTTATATTTTTCCTTCGACAAAAACTGAAAAACCGCATAGAATTATTGTTTTAAATAATATTTCTTACTGCACATATTATATTATATATATTTTTTCCTGTTGGCCGCCGGAGTGAACAGGTAATTGCTTTCATGATTCACTTTTAAGAAAAAAAAAGCGGTGCGGTGGGGCAGACTTGGGCTGGGTTCACATGAACCAGGGAAGTAAAATACAACAAGAAAATTTGATATTTTTAAACTTTAAGAAAATTATATTCTTAAAGTGTTTTAAATGTTAATCGCCACGTTAAGAATTTTTTTTACATGGACCATGGTAACCTTATTAGATAAACTAAATAAAAATGTATCAAGAAACTTATGGGTTTCAGTTTTCATATAAAATGCTACTAAATACTGACAAAATGCCATGTATTTGCTGTGCGATCAGGTGCTTTACACATAAATTGCAACTTCACTTATATGTTATTAAGTCATATCTCAAAGATGCACTTATAAAATCGTTTTTTTGACATTTGTGGGTTTTCTAGGTTAGTTTTCTATATAAAACGCCTGACTGCACAGCAACCACATACAATTTTGACAATTTTGACAATTTTTAGTACCATTTTATGTGAAAAATGCTACAATACATAGCCATACCATAACATTGGTCTATTCTACGGCATATTTCTAATTAAATCAAATTTGAATTTCATATTTTATATGAATTTGATATAAAATTGCCATAAATCTTACTAATAAGAACAGTGTAATTTTAAATATTGTTTTGCAATGTGATCATAGGTACGTAGCCTCATTGTACCTAAACATCTGGTCTGCGGTTTTTAATTTTTTATACGTTTTCTGTACCAGCATATTCAATATATTATAAAACAATACCAAGAATTAACTGTGCTGGACACGAACTCTGAGGGTTCATTATAATTATCAGAAAACCATAGTCCAGAAATATTAATTAATAATTTAAGTATTAACCAGTAAAGAAGAATATACTCTAACTCTAGTATCAGATAAATTTAGAAATTATTCAAGATTAAAATATGAAAAATTTGTTCAATTTTTATATGATTTTATGAATAATAACTGCAAAATTTAAAGCTGGTAAAATTAAATTAATAAACTTTTGGGTCCACTCTACAGGACTTGAGGAACTCCAGCGTCTATGATTAATAGTTTAACTTACAAATTTTGTTGTCGCACGAGATCTGAGAAATTTTTGGGTCCGCTCTATAAACCCTGAGGAACTCCAGCGTCTATGATTAATAGTTTAATTTACAAATTTTACGGTCGCACTAGATTTAGGTACGTCAAATATTATTAAACTAATATTTTTCCAACTATTTATAAAATTCCGAATACTATTTCAATAATTATAAACTTAATTTTTGGGTCCGCTCCACAAGCCTTGAGAAACTCCAGCGTCTATGATTAATAGTTTAATTTACGTATTTTGTTGTCGCAAGAGATCTGGGTGCCTCAAAACTTATTAAACTAATATTCTATCAACTATTTATAAAATTCCAAATACTATTTCATTTATTCCAATAAATGAATTTTTAGGTCCGCTCTACAAGCCTTGAGGAACTCTAGCGTCTATGAATAATTGTTTAACTTACATATTTTGGTGTCGCACGAGATGTGGGTGCTTCAAATATTAATAAACTAATATTGTTCCAACTACTTATAAAATTCCGAATACTATTACATTTATTCCATGAAATTTTTGGGTCCGCTCTACAAGCCTTGAGGAACTCCAGCTCCTATGATTAATAGTTTAACAAATTTTGTTGTCGCACGGGATCTGCGTGCGTCAAATATTATTAAACTAATATTTTACTAACTATTTATAAAATTTCGAATACTATTTCATTTATTTCAATAAAATGCCTTTGTTTCTCGATTACATAACACATTTTATTAGTCACGATTCAATTATGGTTGCTCTGTAAGAAATTATAACAACAACGGGAAGCGATAAACAAAATCGATGTTTAATATTTTTTAATTCAATCCTTTTGGAATTTATGAATAATGCTTGCAAATTGTTCTACAATTCGCAATAGCGTTTGTTTTTATTTCATTTATCGAAGGAATTCTTCGAATTAAAATAGAGTTATGGAATGTTAATGGAAACATTAATTGCCTACCAGTATTGTAAATAAGGTGGAATAGTTTAGACTTAAAAAAATTATTATTGTCTAAGAAGTAACACCCAGTATTTTTTTTTATTTTTTGATGTAGGAGTACATCATAAAACGTAATTCTATATAATATTACTTTCTCTAAGAAAATCAAGTTTTTTCCCGTAACGAATTTCGTATCGATATCAGAGGAATTTCTACATCTCACTGTCAAAGTTTTAACATGAGTCTCGGAATCTTTTTTTTTTATTTGCCAGGAGTTGGAAACATTTAACGAAAAAAAACTCAAATGAATTTATTTGAAAGTTATTATTTTTGACGAATAAAGCATTCAAAAACTACGGTCAATCGACTTTTTAACTTCTCCCTTTAAAATTTTATGTGATTCTTTAATTTAACTACACTATTTATTTCTATTTTTTTTTTAAATTAAAAATAAGATTTTTTTAACGCGTCTGTAACTGTTCTATAAAAATTTATGACATAAGTACAATATGTTCCAATTACAATTTAGAGCTTTTTTTATTAATCGACTAATAATCTTTATAAAACTTTCTCAGTTGCCAAATTAAATTTAGGGCAATGTAGGATTAATAGCACTGACAATATGAGAAGTGGCTTTTTGGCACTCGATATAAAAAATCAATTAATAGAAAAAAGTATAAAGTAATAATTTTTGTTTTTATTTTATTGTTTTTTTTTTAAACTAAGCTTAAAGGGTATGGGCGTGTTTCCATACAGAATTGGCCCCACCCTGGTATTTAAATTATTTTGATGCCATTTTATAGGTATTTTTGAGAAAATTCGATATACCAAATTTCAAATCCGTAGCTCATCATTTGGCCGAGATATCAGTGAAAACATGTGAAAGTGGCCCCTTTTTTCAAACTCACTTTTTGTCGGAAATATGAGAGATATCGAAAAACTGTTTTCGTCATTCTATTTGCACTGATCTTGTCTATATTATTTATAATAAATAATGTTAAAAAATTGTCATTTACTGGATGAAAGTTGAAAATAAGTTTGTATTTGAAATTTTCGACCAGTACGGTTAATTGACTACTTTCTAAATAGCATCATTTTAAAGCCTGTATATTTTACTTTTATTATCCAAAATTATATTAAAATCGAAGTGGAACTTTTTATAAAAAGTTGAAAAAACCGAAGGTAGTACACGCGGAACCCGTAGAATATCCGTGTAAGTAGCGTCTCTCAATAGCAAACCAGTGCACATTGCGCGCTGGGCGCGCATCGGAACATATTCTATATAAAGTCAATACTTATTTAAACTAGCTGTAAGTGGAATTCTGTCTTAAGGCAATTGAGGCATCGTGCCTTAAGGCAAATTGCTGGAACTTCCCGTACCAAAAATTTTTTTTTTTTTAAAAAACGATTAACATTTTTGAAAAAAAATTACTTCGAAAAAATAAGATTTTTGAGAAACTATAAATTGGACAAAAAATTACTTTTTTTTGAAAAAAAAAATTGTTTTTAAATTTTTTTTTAATAAAAATTATTTTATTTTTTTTTTTTTTTTTTGAAAAAAAAATGTTTTCTTCATTTTGACATATTTTGGAAGATCTGAACTATTTTTCAAAGCGATCGTACTGCTTTAACTGAATAGAGACAAAATATAAAGCGCGTAAGCGCCGCGTCGCTGACTAACGGATAAACATTGGTACGGAACCCATAGGAATGTAAACAAAATTTATATATTTACCATAGTTATATGGAAGTTAAGTTACGAAGTTATTAAGACACTTTTAATCGTAGTCGCTATCATTGTTAATAGAAACTGTAGTTATAAATATTATGTCTTTTGTATTTATATTTTGTGTATACAAAATAATGATGCATTCAACCATTCACTCACAATAAAAACTAAATATACAATTATTCTTTGAATAACAATTGGAATATTGAGATAAAAATACGTTCTGTACTCTGTCATATCTTTATCGATACTGCAATAATACAAAGATATAAGAATATAATATAAAAAATTCTTAGTGATTCGAAATGCCCTAGCTTTGTTACTTAATTTTATTTTAAAAAATGCATCAGTTTGTGTTTAAGCTGCGTCCAGTATAGTTACTTCAAGAATTTATAATATATCAGAAAATATAATGTTTCGGTAATTACTATCATAGATTTCACAGTTATTTTATTGTAGTTGTTTGGTTTTTTGTGTTCTGTGTGAAATCTGTATTTAGATTTTTTCTGATTCAAATTCATTGTTATTTTAGTGAGAGCTTTGGTGGTTTAGTGGGTATTTTAGTAATTTCATAATTATAAACTTAATAGAAACAATAATGCCGAAAAATTGCAAAATCTGCAATAAACAAGTGTTTAAAAATCGTAGTCAAAAAAAAACATTGTAAGCGAGGATGATGCACAATTGTACAGTAGTTCTACAGGGAAAACAGTTGTTATTGGTGACTCTTTGTGTGCTGTGTGTAGACTAATTCCTTATAGAAACTCTAGTGGCGTATGCAATATTATTAATTTATCGGATAGTACAAGTGATAACAGCTTTGGTAATAAATCTTGTAGTGAATACGAATGTGATATACATGAAAAAACTGATACATATGTTGAACTTTGCCTTAATCGAATTGCATCGACTCATCGACACTGTTCAATTTGTAATAACAAAATTAGCTTCGTTACAATACCTATTAAATATGTATTTCTATCGTTATAAAATAATATGCAGTAATAATATAAAATATAAAATATAAAAAGCAAATAAAGTTTTAGGTATAATTTCAAAACAAAAAAAAACATTGTATATAAATATATAACCACAATAATTATATACATAAATATATGAATATAAAAGACATAAATGTATATATCTAGTTTTATTTTTTAAATAAGTATTGACTTTATATAGAATATGTTCCGATGCGCGCCCAGCGCGCAATGTGCACTGGTTTGCTATTGAGAGACGCTACTTACACGGATATTCTACGGGTTCCGCGTGTACTACCTTCGGTTTTTTCAACTTTTTATAAAAAGTTCCACTTCGATTTTAATATAATTTTGGATAATAAAAGTAAAATATACAGGCTTTAAAATGATGCTATTTAGAAAGTAGTCAAATTAACCGTACTGGTCGAAAATTTCAAATAAAAACTTATTTTCAACTTTTCATCCAGTAAATGACAATTTTTTAACATTATTCATTATAAATAATATAGACAAGATCAGTACAAATAGAATGACGAAAACAGTTTTTCGATATCTCTCATATTTCCGACAAAAAGTGAGTTTGAAAAAAGGGGCCACTTTCACATGTTTTCACTGATATCTCGGCCAAATGATGAGCTACGGATTTGAAATTTGGTATATCGAATTTTCTCGAAAATACCTATAAAATGGCATCAAAATAATTTAAATTCCAGGGTGGGGCCAATTCTGTATGGAAACACGCCCAGACCCTTTCGCTCCGATCTCCGTCTATCATCATAAGTGACTGTTGGAATCCCCGAGAAGTTTCTAGATATCGGAAACCAGTTTTATTTTAATTAAAAATCTCCTCATGATGAGAGGACGTCTTTTTTTGTTTATTTTCAATTATATTTCTAGCAGTCGGGCGACATATATATATATATATATATATATATATATATATATATTTCAAAGTAACTAGCAGCCCATTCGTCGAAATAAAAAAGGTATAAAGTGTAAATACTTTTATTTATACGTTTCGACACAAGATGCGTGTCATCATTCAGCAACTACAACAATTTGAAAATTTTATTACTAATATAAACAACAATATAGATTAATTGTAGCATAGAGAAACATTATACATACCACAGGACAAAAACACTCAACAAAAATTTATTTTAAAAAATTAAACTTAATAACATATTAGAGAAAAACATTTTTTTAGAAAAAATTATGAATAACTAAAAGATATATATATATATATATATATAGGGTGTCCCAGATTTTGACGTCAAGCCAAAACGCGGTGATAGTATTTATTTTAACTGTCTATCTCACGTTGTTTGAAAATTATGAGCTTTTAATATATAAGTGCAACCTAGAGCTTTGGTGAACTTGTGACTATTTTTCGGTTTTTGTAGTCAGTTTTTGCTAAATTTGTTTATTCTTAGGACCACAATCAAAAACAATAACACAATTAATTGTCCAAAGTTTTCAAGAATTAAGACTTTTTGTTTAACTATTTATTAACTTTCCTTAGGGTAGTTATTGTAATCATCCAAAAATCGAAATAAAATTTTTTTACATTTCTTCACGTTTTGTAGGTGTCTGAACATTTTGGCATACCTCAGAAAAAATTGATGTGTGTGTGTGTATGTATGTATGGATACAAATTCACGTTTTCGAACACACGGATCAACCGATTTGAATAATTCAAAAAACATTCGATTCCCATTGATAGGGAGATGTGCTGATTAGTTTTTGGCAAAGGCAGGTTCAGCCGTTACGGAGATAAAGAGCAAAGAGTGCAGAAAATACAAATCGAGTTTTTGAGAGAATGGAGTATCGGATTTCAATGATCTAAAAAACATTCAATTTGTAATTATTGGGACAAGAGGCGATTAGATTTTGGCAAAGGCAGGTCTAGCCATTTCGGAGATACGGAGCTAAATGTGCAAAAAATGGCAGTTTTTGAGAGAAATAAACATCCGATTTGAATGATTCAAAAAACTTTCTGATGACAAAACAATTGCTTTTGGATTTTTTTTGTGTATCGAAAAATATTCAAATTGTAATTTTAATTCTGGCTAAAGTTCTAAAGCTCACTTATGTACTTTAAATAAATAATTTTAACATTGCAATTCAGTTTATAAATAATGCTTATAAATATTAGACAATATTAGAATATTTATAATAATCTATTTGAAAACATTTAATATTGCTCAAACATTTCCTTACGGTACGGGAAGTTCCAGCAATTTGTCTTAAGGCACGATGGCGGCATACACCACTAGTTTACTATTTTTCATTATTTTTAACACCTTTTCCAGGGCAAAGGTTCAGTTGATCCTTTTTACCCCATCATCATGATTGCCTTTGAAAAGGATATATGAAAAAATGGTTAACACGTATACTTAGAATTATATTGAGATCTCGAAATTAAACAACAGTGCTCACAACCAGAAAAAACTAATAACGAAGGAAAATACATAGATTTTCAAACTATGATCTTTATCTTCTATCTTGACGTCGTAAGAATCGTTATGCATCTTTTGCGCTCTACTTTCATATTATTGTTGAAAAATTCTTAAGGGAGCATCCATTAATCTCATAAAATTTTTAGGGGGAGGGGGGGGGTCTTAACCAAAAATCACGAAATATCACGTGGAAGAGGGAAGAGTAAACATTTAATATTCCTCGAACATTTTGTTACAGTACGGGAAGTTCGAGCAATTTGCCTTAAGGCACGATGCCATATTGTTTACACCTTTGTCAGGGCAGAGAATATTAAGATATGACGTGTATTTATTTTTTACCTGATTTTTAAAAAAAATCTAAATATTTGAAAAAAAATCTAAAATTTTACAGTTTTTTTCTCGTAACTAAAAATACACGTGATGTTTGGTTGGGGGAGGGGGTGTAATTTTAAATATTACCACGAATCTCCATGAGGAAGGGAGGTCCAAAAATCCTTTAAAAAAATCGATTATGTGATTAATGGACGCCCTCTAAAACGTTATAGTTTTTGAGATATCAGTGGTGGATCTTTTCACCCGTGGACCTTTAAGCCCCGCTTTACCCTATATGCTTTAATTTTTAATAAGATTTACCTGATAAAAAGCTGTGAATTTTCTCATGATTTTCTCAGAAAAGGCCTTTCGTTTTCTCGCAAGAAATGCACTCGTCAAATTTTTTTGGCGTGGGAAACTAACACTCAAATGAGTCCATGCAAAAGTCCGATAACACTCGGATTGTTCTCATTCGTTTTTAAGAATTCATTTAAGATATTAAGATTATAAATATTTTGGTTGCACATAGGAATATGTAATTCATCTAATCGAACAGAGAAAAAAATATTATTGAATGCGTCATGTGTGAAATATGCGTCGGGTTATTAATTACAAACAGCGCAAAAAATTCTAATCTGAAATTGAAATTTTTGGTCCATATTATCGAAATTAATTTAAGGTGGGCTTTGTTTTGAAAATTCTTCATAAATCGCACAGAATTTGACAATAAATGATTTTAACCTGAAAAAAAAATTTATATGTTTTTTAATTTTTAGTACGGGAAGTTCCAGCAATTTGCCTTAAGGCACGATGCCACTTTCAACTAGTTTTACTGAATAATCTGACAACGTCGCCTTTAATTCCCGTAGCGTAGACCTCTTCGAGTTTTGGGTTTCAGAAACCTTTTTTTTCTCATTTTTTTTTCAGTTTCTTGCAACGAAATACAGAACGAACGAAATGAAAGATTTCTTTAGATGTGTTACATATATGTACATACAAATATAATATAGCATATATAACATACATATAAAAATGTTACATTTAATTAATAACATTTATCCTGAAACAATTTTTCTAGAACAATTTGGTAACAAAATTGTAGTAAATTATTTCTCGTGCTTTGAAAATTTTCAATCTAAAGACTATTTTTTTATTTCAAATTTAAGTTACCACTCTTTTTCTGTTATTGTGTAACTAAAATAGATAATTAATTTTTTTTAGTCTATTAACATCATGTCCATATGATTTATAAGTGAAAACTGTATCTATGTAGAAAATATTGAAAATAATTAAAAAATATACATATATAAAATCATTTTTTTATACAACTACTTATAGATAGTAATGCAAATATTTCTTCTGATCTATTACAAAATTTTACTCGGTATTAGTCTGAGTCTTATTTTTTCTCAATTTTACAAAAATAATGTCTAATTTTGTTTAAAATTAGTTTAATATTTATATTAACTTGTAAAATATTTTTTTATGCATAACCAAAATTGATATTCATTTATTGGAGTAACTTTTCTCTTGTTGATTAAATTATTTATAATTCAACCTGAAATAATGAGTAATGAGATTAGTAATAACTACTTAGCAAAAAGTACGAGAAATACTGTTTGATTATTTACAAAATATAATAAACACACAGGAATGTATTATTCATTCGCTATTTATCGCAATTTAAATTTGTATTTTGTAAATATATATTTCTGCTTAAATTTATACGCGTTAAAATTAGTATGACTCAAATGTTGGAGTCATAGGTATATTTGCGCTTAAAATTTGAATTTGCAATAATATTCTTGTATTAAAATACAATTGTTACTTGAAATTGGCACAAATGTCCAATTTGACTTTGGGCAATTACATTGTGAAAACCAAACCAATCACATCACAACAAACAACTATCTGACTATGGCAGATCCAGCCATTTTGGAGATACGGTGCAAAGAGTGTAAAAAATAGAAATCGAGTTTTTGAGAGAACGGAGCATCTGATTTGAATGATTCAAAAAATATTCAATTTGTACTGATTGGGAGAAGTGGTGATTAGTTTTTGGCAAAGGCAGGTTTAGTCATTTCGGAGACACGGTGCTAAATGTGCAAAAATTGCCAGTTTTTGAGAGAACTAAGCATTTGATTTGAATGATTCAAAAAACTTTTTGCTTGTATTGACAATACAATTGCTTTTTACGATAAAAAATTAATACACCTTTTTTTATTTTCCATAAAATATTTTTGTAATTTTGGATTGAAAATTCAAAAAATTACCCAGTCTAAGGGCATCTGTAAATTAGGCATCTAATTTTTTTGAAATTGAATTCGAAATGAAATGACGATTGTTAATGTTCTGGAGATAAATTGATTTATGTTTATGATTTACATTTGATTTGCTCAGATATAACAAGATAGTAAACGTAATGAAAGTTACAGTATTGTAATAAATTATTTAAAAACGTTTAAAATTTCTTCGAATATTTCATTACGGTACGGAAACTTCCAGCGATTTGCCTGA
>NW_020539726.1:33369207-33385908 GCF_003426905.1 Ctenocephalides felis | reverse complement strand
ATTGCCTAAGGTAATAAGGTAATTTACCTTAATACTTCTATTTTATCGGAGAATCGGCCCTCTAGTTCTAATCTAGATCAGTTACAAAACTTCTTTTCTAACTATTTACCATATGGAAATATTTGACAACTACTACCATTCTTTGACAACCATTCTTTTATCGAAAGAAAGAATGAATCACATTACACCCAACACATAGACATAGACATAGAGTATTCATTCTATCGATATTCTCTAAAAGTAAAGGTCTTGTATCATATATTTGAGCATTATCCTGTATTGACAAAGAAAAATCTTACGTCGGAACGCAGGTGTGTTGCCCACGCACACGCACACGCACACACACACTGGTATAAATAAAAGTAGTAGAGTAGAGTAGAGAGACTCTACCAAACAAAGAAGGCGAAAAAAACACATATTGAGACACAGTGTGAAGGCGACCTGGCAACCTGGCAACCTGGCAACCAGGCTCAGGAGACTCGCTGCAGGGTCCCCCGGACACGGATTTTTGGGACCTAAAAAATAATTGAAAAAAATATTTAGAAGACCTAGTTGTAAGTGGTATTTTGTCTTAAGGCAAGTTGCATGAACTTTTCGATACGAAATATGTAATAACTAGTGGTGCCTTGAGGCAAATTGCTGGAACTTTCAGTACCGAAAACTAAATTATTAGAAACAACTTTGCAAAACTTTGATACAATTACGATATTGAGAAATTTTGATATTTTTGAAAGACATTGACATTTTTTAAATAAAATATATTTTTATATTTTGATTTTTTTGTATTTTGATTATTTTGACCTTTTGAAATTTTTAGCAATCGCGCTGCATCCATTTTTTCTAATATAAGGCATGCCTAAATGTTCAGAAACCCTGAAACGTAAAGATATATAAAAAATTTCATTTTCGAATTTTTTGCGATTACTTTAACTTGCTCTACGGGAAGTTAATACCTTACGAGAAATTAAAAAAAAAATTGAGACTAGTTGTAAGTGGCACTTTACCTTGCGGCAAGTTGCATAACCTTTCCGTTACGTGTAATAACTAAACGACTAGTAGGTGGCGCATTGCATCGTGTCTTAAGACAAATTGTTGGAACTTTTAGTACCAAAAATTGTTTTTTTTTTAAATAGCTTTAAGATTCTAAGAAACTTTAAAAAAATGTGATTTTTGAGAATTTTGAAATTTTTGAAAAAATTGCTTTTTTTTTAAAACAATCTATTTTTTTTCAAAATTTTATTTATATTTTGGATTTTTCTGAAAATTTTGAACTTTTTTTTAGAGTTTGTCGAAGCGTGTATGCGCTTGATCGCAGTCTTTCGGTTGAACATTGCTACGGAACTCATATAAATGTACACAAGATTTGTACTTATTATTATAATCTTTATAAAATATCTGATAATACAATGTACATATGTCTAATGATCATTTTTGACCGCTAAATAGCATTTTTTAAATTTTCTTTCTATTAGATCTCCGAAACAGCGAAACCTGCTTTCCTAAAAATTCAATTATGGATTTTGTCACTATTTTTCTATTTGTGATAATTTTCCAATTTTCACTTAGAATCATATTCTGTTTTATACTTTCAAAAGTCAAAAAGGATATCACTGCTTGATATCAGGCTGTCTGATAAGCCGTGTTAATCCAGGTACTTTGGGAATGAATGATTTGAATTTTATTTTATTTTAAATATATTATGTATTGATATATACTAAACAAGGTTTCTCCTTCATTGATTTAAGATTTTAATCTCTTTTACATCAAATCAAATGATAATTATTCTAGATACTTCTTTACTTAAAATAATACGGCAAATAATTTTTGGCTCATTTTACAAAAGTGTTGATTTTTCAAATGGATAAACATTGGTACTGATTCCATGGAAATCTAAACATCTGTACTTATCATTAAAATCTCTATAAAGAATTTGATAATCTGATAATTATTATATTTTACCCAAAATGGCATATTTTTTACTTTTTTCTATTAGATGAAATTAGACGAGACCTATTTTCCCAAAAACTGAATTACCGATTTTGTCACTTTTTTCCCGTATTTTCGAATCGGCTGGATCTGCCTTAGTCTCAAACTAATCAGCACGTAAAAATTTAAATCATTCAAATCGATCGATCCGTGTTACCGATATCGGCGTTGAAATATTGTATCCAAAATAGGAAAAATTTTCATTTTCAATTTATGGGCGATCACAATAACTCACCCCATGGTATGTTAAATATTCAATCATGTTTGAAATAAATAAAAACATTTTTTTGTAAAAGTCCAATTTTTTCAAAAGTTACACAATTCTTTAGGTTTTAAAAGTTTTCGATTTTTTAGGTTTTTAAAAGTTTTAAAGCTTGCGAACTTTAAAGGTGCGGAAAGTTCCAGCAATTTGCCATAATGCACCATCAGTTTCAAATATTAATTGAAATTTAAGATCTTAATTATGTATATAAAAACTTATCACTATGAACTAAATATAAGATAAAAATAGTTAATAAAAATTAGAAATATATTTTTTATTTATATAAGTTTTGAGATCTTATACTAGAATTAACACTATTTTGAATGTTAGAAGTGGTTTTATTAATTTAAACAACTTTAAACAAATAATTTATAAGAATTTAAACAAGATATTTAAATTAGTTGTAAGTGGCATTTTGCTTTAAGGCAAGTTGCATGTGTAAATAATAGACCTAATCGATAGGAAATCTATTTATGAAATCTAGTGTCTTTTATACTTATTTTTATAAATATATTTCATATTAATCTGTGAAATCTATTTCTGATTATTAATATCCATGCAACACATGGAGTATTTTCTAAAAACGAAGCCGAATAATTCAAATTTTAATTAAATTTTATAATTGAATTATTTTTCCTAGTACTATCAAGTATTTATCAAGTTTCTTCGAATGGTTTTTCAATATTTAATCTATTTCAGCCGTTCATGAGAAAACGTCAAAATTTTAACTTCAAAAAACTTTGGTCATTTTTTCAAACATTTTTTGGATGCATGTTTAAAATTAAACGACTTTGTCGTACGCCAGAAATATTTCAGTATGTTTTATAATACCATAATCTTTATTGTCAAAAAAGTTTTAATGAAATTGTCGAATTTTTTTCAAAGAAAACGGCTAAAAAGTGGACAATTTTATTTCACTATTTATATTTATATATTTAAATTTTTAGAATCGGTTAAACCGTTTTTGAAAAATAAAAAATGTTCCAAACTTGGTCTCTTACGATTCAGAAAGACTTGAAACGTCTAGAAAACATAAAATTAGCAAATAGGATTTTCTGGCGAAAACATAAACATCTTCGCTTCGGTTAAATAAAAAATTAAACAATTTTAGGTTAGAAAACCACGTGGTCTTGGAATAAACATTGACTATTCTCCCTCATGCCAAAAATGTATGATAATTCATGCACTCGTGCACAAAGTGTAAAACGTTTCAATTCCTTATTTATTCAATTACAATAAAATACATATTATCAAGTATCTTATCCGTTTAGCAAGTGCTAATTTAACAATAAAATAATTGTAATAATAATAGATTCGTACCGGCGCGGTGCGAAACGAGTATGAACGATTCCGACTGAACAATAATTACACATATTTTATAAATGTATATAATTGTGCAAAATGCCGTTAAAAGAGCCGAATGGGGGGCAATAAAATTTAACTTGAACACTTAAATTGTTAAATTAGACGATTGTTATATAATTGGCTTGTAATTCGTGATTAATGCTAAATATCGTAATTTGTACCAAGTTTAGATTTCACTACTGATACCTTAATGCGCGCGCAGAGGAGGCCAATTGAAGGTTGGGGAAAGATTTATTAATAGAAAATTATGATTTAAAACTGGTGGTGTATGGCATCGTGCCTTAAGGTAAATTGCTGGAACTTTCCGTACCGTAATGAAATATTCGAGAATTTTTAAACATTTTCAAATAAATTATTACAAATACTGTCACTTTCATTGTTCGTATATTATAGACGAAGTATAAGAGATTGCAAATTGAACTACGACGTTTATATATGTATACATGAAAAGTAAATATACGAAATTTATAGGCCGATTCTGCTTCTCAACAGACCAATGTTATGGCAAGGCCATGTAACGCTCAAACTTCCATACATTATGCTAGTGAATCGTACTGAATACTGTCAAAATGTCATGTATTTGCTGTGCATTCAGGCGTTTTACACATAAACTCCAATGTCACTCGTATGTTATTAAGCTGAGTCAGAAAGATCCTGTTATCTAAGATCGTTTTTTCGACATTTGTGCGGTTTCTAGGTTAGATTTTTTTATCTGACAACCTGAGAAATACCCCTGACTGCACAGCAACCACGTGGCTTTAGTCAATATTTAGTATGAAAAGTTTTTTATAATAAAGCAGAGTTAAATCAAAGGACCTTATCTCATATTTATAACAATTATATAAATTGATTTGCAAAGTTAAAATTATTTATTTCAAGTATTTAAGTGAGCTTCAGAACTTGAGCTAGAATTGAAATTAAAATGCAAATTATATTCGATATTCAAAAAAAATCGTGATTGAATTTTTTTTTTGAATTTTGAAATAATTCAATAATATTATTCTTGAAATATTCAAGAATAATCGTTTTGTCAACACAAGCTAAAAGTTTTTTGAATCATTCAAAACAGATGATTATTGTTAGTTCACTCAAAAACTGCCATTTTTTGCATATTTAGCCTTGTATTTCCGAAACGGCTGGACCTGCTTTTGCCAAAAACTAATCATCACTTCTCTCCATCATTACGAATCGAATATTTTTTAAATCATTTAAATCAGATACTCCGTTCTCTTAAAAACTCGATTTCTATTTGTGCACTCTTTGCTCCGTATCTTCGAAACGGCTGGACCTGCCTTTGCCAAAAACTAATCAGCACGTTATTCCATTAGTAGAAATCGAATGTTTTTTGAATAATTCAAATCGGTTGATCTGTGCTCTCAAAATCGTCGACAAAAATTTGTATCCGCACACACACACACACATTTTTTCTAAAATATTCCAAAATATTCAGAAACTTTTGAAACCTAAAGATATGAAAAAAAAAATATTTTTTTTTTTGCGATTACTATAACTTACCCTAAGGCAAGTTAAAAATATCATTTACCTAATTATAAAACTGTAAAAATTAAAGTCTTTTTGTTTTCTCTAAAATTATCTTCTGTTATTAAACAATGAGAATTATGGTATTGCTCCTAGATCAAGCTTTTTAGAATGATTTTTTTTTTTCTATTTGTAATATTTTATTATCAGATAGGCAACCCAATGTTTGTCCGTTTTCCAAGTCCGTTGATAATATATTTTAATATATTTACCAGTAAATGCAATTTTTTCTTACAATTAGAATCATAATATGATTTTTACTTTTAAGTGAAAAAGGATATTACTACTGCTTGATATCAGGCTGTCTGATAAGCCAGTTTAAACCAGTTTGGGAATGAAAAATTTTAAATTTCGTTTTATTTTGAAAATATTATATATTAACATTATAATATATACTACTTAAGGTTTATCCTTCATTGATTTTTTAAGCTCTTTTACATCAAATCAGATGATAATTGTTTCTCCCAAAATTTTTCAGATGATAAATAATTTTGGCTCATTTCACAAAGTGCTGCAGATTTTATTAAAGTTTGATATTTGATACTTTATATGATTTTTTCAATTTTTTGTAGTATTGTAATACTTTAATATGTTCTTTAAGACCATGATCTTATTTTAAGTTTTATCAAAATTGTAGAAAAAAATTTCAGCAATTAAATAAAAAGAAAAAATAGTTAGTACGATTTCAAAAATGAGATATTTTGAATGGTTTTCTAATTTTCAAAATCTGTTTTAGATTTTTAGCAGAAAATTTTATTGTTTATTTTTTGACTTTGTATACAAGTACATTAGTCAAAACTCTTATACTTTGTTGCACTTTAATACAAATTCTAACAAAACGGCTTTTTCGGTCATCTTGAAAAACTAATCAACGTGAGTTCTTATCAAGTTACACCGAATGGCTTTCAAATTTTTGAAATCGCTCCAGCCATATACTTTTTCTAAATTTGGTCTCTTCGATTCAGAATGACTTGAAAAGTTGAGAAAACAATTGCTACAATGTAATGTTGAAATTAATTCCATTTAATAAAATAAATTTTATTTATTATAACTCAAACCGAATTAATCAATGGAAAAGATTCTTACTTTACATTATAATTCATTACAATGACTTATAGAAAACTGTTGTATTTTTTCTAATTGTCAAAAACAAATAAATAAAAAATTTAAAAAATTTAAAAAAAAAAACGAATTCATATGTTTTCAGAAGATTGTTTTGAATTAATAATTTAACTAAGTTGGCCACCACTGCTATTGTAGAAATTACAAAGAAAATAAACGTGTACTATTACTGTCAAAATGAAAAGAACAAACGTGGTAATTTGTCAAAACATCATTACACCAACTATTATCATCTTTACAGCAAAATCTAGAAAAAGTCACATTTTATGTGAATCACACAAACTTTTTAGAGCATACTAAAATAATTACTAAAGTACAATTAAGATAAAAATTAGGAGAACTGTTATAATTAAGTAAGTTATAGTAATCGCAAAAAAATTGAAATTGAACATTTTTCTAAATCTTTACGTTTGAAAACCTTATGAACATTTTAGAGAAAACGGATATTGAAAAATGGTATTTTTTAAAGCCAAATTAGTTTTTTTTTGTTATAAATCTTTGTTTCAAAACCTTATGAACATTTTAGAGAAAATGGATATTGAAAAATGGTATTTTTGTAAGCCAAATTTCTTCTTAAAGTTCACAAATTTATTTTTTACAAGTTTTCAAAAAAAATCAAAACTTTTTATAAAACTATTTTGGTACGGAAAGTTCCATCAATTCGCCTCACGATGCTATTCAACCTAGTTATACAATTTTTTACCATAGCAAAAAAAATAATTTAAATTGCAAAGTGTCGTTGAAATAATTATTAATTAATGCACATTAACAAAGTATGCAACAACAATGTTTTCCTTAAAAGTTTATTATGCAAAGCCATTTATTAAATTCGATTAACATTCCTACTTGAAACAAATACCGATGGAATTGATAAAATTCCATTTTTAAATTGATTTTGGTGAGTCGTAATAGGTGTTTTCATAACTTAGCTTAGAAGTTTATTTATGGGAATAAATAAATTATTTTAGATAAGGCAAATATTTTGAATGTTTTAGAGGTTAAAACGCACCACATAAATGCCAAGCGATAATATTAATATCTTATATATAAAAATAGATCAAATGATTCGGTAAAACTCGAAAACGGCTAAGCCGATTTGGCCAGTCTTAGTCTTGGAAAATTCGTTCCAATCAGTAGGTTATCGGAAAGGTGAGCTATTATTTCAAAATCGCGTAAAAACTTTACATTTTTAATTTGAAAATTTTTGTAGAAGCGTAATTTAAATAAAATAATGGACGGTGGCTAATATGTCAAATGTCAAACATTTTTGACAGATGATATTCAATTGCGTTTAATAGGATGTTTTACGTGAATATTATTTAATTATGATTAAATTGTAGTAAGTAGTTGTGTTCGTAGTTATATTTATACACAAAAACGTTATTAAACGGTTTGCAAGTGTTACTAGAAACTCAAAATATCAACTTTTTTCAAATGTTAATATGAAAATGCATTTTTTGGCATATTTTTCTCAAACACGGTGCTCTGAAAGATCTCATATACTCATTTATTAAAACTTTCCATAAAATTCAATTCTATTAACGATCCTCTCAATCCTTCTACCTCGTCCAGGTAATTATGCACACCTGGCAATAATAATAATTCACATAACATACCTGTCCATAATGACGGCACACGTCTGTCTCCTTAATAATAAAAATAAACTAAAATAACAATAAAAAAATGATCCTGTCGGATAATAAAAGACAACACGGGTTGTATATGTTCCCGTTGTCAGGATAATAAAATATAATTTTTACTATTATTGAAGCTATGAATATTAAAAACTGTAAATGCACAAATTGGTACAACTTGGGAAAGGACGAGGAAGGATCCTTGGGAAATAGACAGAGAGCTGGTAAGGGGTAAATGAAAGTGGAAAAATATTACATCTGGTTTTTTGGAATAGAATGGAGTTAAAGTTAGGAGTAAAGTATGATTATTTTATTTGTTACTAGCTGACCCATCAAACGTTGTTTTGCTAAGTTAGGTATATTCTAAACAATTTCTAGAGAATCGAAAAAATTGATACTTTTAGTGTAGTAAGGATGATGTGTTGTTTGAATGCTATATACAATGAGGTATTATAAAAACAATAAACCCCATTAGTTTGTCCATATTTTGTCAAAACAATCAAACTGGAAGTTTTATACACTTTCTATAGAAAACATGGTATAATCCAATCCAAGTTTTTTTTGGTCTTTCGACTTATTGATTACGTTTCTAGTTTCCCACATTCTTTTTGGATTCTGGATATTGTGTATAATTGTAAATAATACTACTGAGCTTATACAAAAATTTCAAATTTCTGCGAGGCGAGATAAAAAATGAATTAAGTATTTCTTCTTTGACCTGCTTTTTGAAAAGTTTCAAGTAACATTCAAAACCAAACCAAACCAATTATATCACAACAAATAACACATTTCAAACGAACAATTATCTGACTACGTTCAGTAAAACTGCCAGCTACTTTATCATTGTAGAAATGTGCGTTTTTGATGTCTTTCAAAAATAGACGGGATAACTTGAAACAGCCACGTGGCAAACAGGTTTAATGTCTTACTTTGATTTTAAAGGATTTTACAAAATGATTACATTTTTAACTAATGCTAAAAATCTACCAACGGAAGAAAATACTTTTATTATGGATTTTCAAAGATTACCGTTTATCTCCCGATAGCAAAGTCATGGAAATCAAGGTTATAGCTGGTTATACATTTTTTTTCTTCCACTTTCAAATATTGTTGGTAAACAGTGCTTAACTTTTCTGGTTTTTGACACATCGGTAGTGGACCTTTTTAACCCCGAACCTTCATATATTATTATCTATTCTTCGATGAATTCTGGGAAATTATAACTGGGAAAATGTTATTCGACAAAATGTCCATTTGATCTATATCAAATTTAGGTTCTGAATTCAAATAAGATAAATAAAAAATAATATAACCTAGAAAATGTTTTATAAATACCAATAAGTATATAATTATACAAATAAGATCTTTCAGAGCACCGTGCTTGAGAAAAATATGCCAAAAAGTGCATTTTCATATTAACATTTTAAAAAAGTTGATATTTTGAGTTTCTAGTAACACTTGCGGCTTGTTTACTAACGTTTTTGTATATAAATAAAACTACAAATAAAACTACTTACTACAATATGACCATAATTAAATAATATTCACGTAAAACATCCTATTAAGCGTAATTGAACATCATCTATCAAAAACGTTTGACATTTGACGTATTAGCCACCGTCCATTGTTTTATTTAAATTATGCTTCTATAAAAATATTCAAATTAATAATTTAAAGTTTCTATGCGATTTTGAAATAATATCTTACCTTTCAGACAACCTACTGATCAGCACGAATTTTTCAAGACTAAGACTGGCCAAATCGGTTTAGCCGTTTTTGAGTTTTACCGAATCATTTGATCGAGAGCTCCATTTCATATATAAGATTAGCTTCATTTGATAACTGAAATAGATCTCTGTTTGGCTGAGATTGACATAAACCTTATTTGACCAAGAAAGAGTTCTTATTGCAATATTCGACATCATCAAACTTTTCTCGATACTTTTACATCTTCTGATATAATTTTCGAATCTACTATTGATCCATTTTACTAGCCGATGTGTTAGAACATTAGTTATCGGAAAAACTCCTAAATCAGACATTTAGTTTGCCAAACCAGAAAACATCAATATTTTTTTATTTTACTCAAGATCTCATACTATTTCCTCCTTGATACCGTTACATCTCAAGATCATGTCTTGAAGATCTCATCATCAAGAGATCGGCTCAGTTTTATTGGACTCAAGATCGTAAAATTAACAATATGCTATTTTGCACCGACTATTTGTATTTTATAATTCGGAAAAGAAAATGAGGCAAATCAAATAGGGGAAGTTGGGGTTAATAGTAATAGAAAATTTTTTGAAGTAAAACTTCTTTAGACGTGACTAGGGAGTAAATCTGTGAAAAAGCAACGGAAGTTGCGTTACGCCCGAACTGTTCGTCATTCGCTCTCGATGAAATCATTTTTATACGGGATAATTGTACCATTTTTTGCTTTGTCATTCTGGAATTAAATTCAGAAATAAACTAGCTGTATGTGGAATTCTGTCTTAAGGCAATTAAGGCATCGTGCCCTAAGGCAAATTGCTGGAACTTTCCGTACCAAAAATTATTATTTTTTTAAAAACGATTAACATTTTTGAAAAAAATTTACTTTGAAAAAATAAAATTTTTGAGAAACTATATTTTTTGAAAAAAATAATTTTTTTTTTCTTTATTTTGACATATTGTGAAAGATCTGAACTTTTTTTCAAAGCAATCGTACTGCTTTAACTGCATAGGGCCAAATATAAAGCGCGTAAGCGCCGCGTCGCTGTCTAACGCATAAGCATTGGTACGGAACCTATAGGAATGTTAACAAAATGTATACTTGTTGTTAAAATCTCTATAAAATATCTGATAATTTGATGTGCATATGTCTAATGATCATTTTTGACCGCCAAATGGCTCATTTTTTTATTTTTTCCTCCATATCTCCGAAACCGCTAGACCTACCTTCATGAAAATTTTATCGATTCTTCATCTTGTCAATACAAGTGAAATGTTCTTTCAATTATTCAAATCGGATGCTCCGTTCTCTTAAAAACTGAGTTACCGTTTTTGGCACTTTTTGCCCCGTATCTTTGGAACGGCTAGACTTGCCTTTGCCAAAAACTAATCAGCACGTCTCCTTATCAATACGAATCGAATGTTTTTTGAATTATTCAAATCGGTTGATCCGTGTTCCCGAAATCGTCGACGAACATTTGTATCCGCACATACATACACACACGCACATACATACATACACACACACATACACACACACACACACACACACATACATCCATTTTTTCTAAGGTATGCCAAAATGTTCAGAAACCTCTGATACGTAAAGATATATAAAAATTTTCATTTTCGATTTTTTTGCGATTACTATAACTTACCCTACGGGAAGTTAATTATAGAAGATAGTGCATTGAGGTGAATAAAATAAAAATTAGGAAGCCGGATTTTCTGGCTGTATCATAAACTTCTGCTTCGAGTAATCAGTAACATACTAAAATTTCGTTTAACCCAAAAAAATCTATTTTCTATTTCTATTTTTTACTTTCTAATTATTTTTCAACTAAACAAACTTGCTTTATATATTATGCATATTTTACCCCAGTTTCCTCTACGATCGTATAGTAATATTTTTATTATTTGATTTTATTGTCCGTAGTTAGAAGGGCGAATTCTTTGTGCAATATAATAATAATAATAAATAGGATATTAAGGGCAATATTTGAGAAAAGTAAATGGTTTATTGGTGGTACTGTAATGTAATTAAATGCAGATGGTTATCTTGGATTTTCACATTCAACATAGATAATGTTTTCTGTAAATAAACTTTAAATATTTTTTTATTATATATATATATATATATATATATATATATATACAGTTTTATTACAGTGACATTTGTAACTGTATTTTTAACTCTATTTTTAACTTTCCGTAGAGTAAGTTATTGTAATTGTCCAAAAATCGAAAATGAAAATTTTTATACATTTTTACGTTTCAGAGGTTTCTGAACATTTTGGAATACCTTAGAAAAAATGAATGTGTGTGTGTGATTTGTGTGGATAAAATTTTACGTCCACATTTTTAGGAGCACGGATCAACCGATTTGAGTAATTAAAAAAAAAAGTTTCATTCTTATTAAAGAGATGTGCTAAATAGTTTTAGACAAAGGCAGGTCCAGCCGTTACGGACACACAGAGTAAAATTTGCAAAAAATAGAAATTAAGTTTTTGAGAGAACAAAAGATCCGATTTGAATAATTCGAAAAACATTCAATTCGTAATGATGGTTGGAAGTGGTGATTAGTTTTTGGCAAAGGCAGATCCAGCTGTTTCAGAGATATGGAAGATAAGTCTACAAAAAATAAGAGACAACCTAGTACAAATGTTTTTGCAAGGGCATTTCGATTGTGACGACAAGAAGCGCTTTTTTAATTTTGTGAAAACTATTGAAAATGATCTATTATTTATAATGATGGTGATATTTGTTTATGTAATATTATTTATCCAGTATTTATAATGATCATTTTGAAAATATGTAAATTTCCTCGAATATTTCATTATGGTACGGGAAGTTCCAGCAATTTGCCCTAAACTTGATGCCATACACCACTAATTTTAACTTCCCGAAGGAGAAGTTTGTTTTCGCAAAAAAAATCGATTTGCCAAAATTGTAAAAATTTTATATATGAGAGGCGAAATTTTGCACCAATTTTCAAAATTTAGAAGTCATCACGATCGGCAAAAGGGATAGAAGTTATATAAGTATCCTGTAATGGAAAATTGTAACATATTTATTACAAATAAATATTTTCCAACTTCTCAAACTGGTGAAATAGAAACTAAAACAATTCACAATGCTTTCTACATACATATGTATATTATATAACAACGTGTCTTTGTTATTATGAACTTATGTGATATATCAATTCAGTACAATATTTATCTGTGCCTATTGACACGTATCAGGAAATAAATTACTATAAAAATGATATCAAAAATTGTTTCCAGGAGCGTCGAAACAACATATCTCTTTGTCCTGTCCGGAAACATAACACGGAAATGATGATTTGTTCCCGGATTGCAACATTTTTCAAAATAACAGACATAACTATTTATTGCAATGGTAGAATTATACAGAGTATCCCAGAACTCAACGTCAAGGCAACAAAATTGGAAAAAAATACCGAATCTGTTAGAAAACTTTTTGGCCAATTAATTTCAAATCCTTCAAAAATTTTACATTTTTCTGCAAATTTTAAATATATTTAAAAATTGTAAAAGTATTGTATAATTTATTTTTATATTTAATGAACACATGAGTAAATAGGGCTTTTTGATGGAATTAACATAAAATTCACAGTCTTGTGTGAGCATTCGAAGCGTACACATCGTGCGAAATAAATTTATATTTTTTGAAGTTTAGTGAAAGTAAACCTTGTACCTGTTGTGTTTTGATAGTGAGCTGATAACAAACAATGGAGTCGAGCCCGTTCGGGCACGAGGGCGGACGGCCGCCTGATAAGGCATATTACACAACATTCAGATTTAGGCGCAACCATTGCAGGTGCAATGCATGTGCTAAATGACCTTGAAGATTTTAACAATGAAAGTAGTATGGATTATAGCATAGATGATCAAGAAATCGATTTAAGTAGTTGTGAAAGTATTCACAATTTAGATAGTAATCTAATAAAATCAAGATTGGAATTAATAAAACTAATCCACAAAAGTTAATAAAAAGAAACAATGCTAAGGAACTCTAATTATGTAAATAGTGATAAAGAAAATAAATTAACAGAACAATGAAATTCATTAAAAGGTGACTAGCGCAAAAAATAACAAAGTCAAAAGATTAGAAAGTGGAGTCAATTCAAAAGTTGAAGTTCAGAAAAGTAATGATACAATAAATAAAATGTAAAGGCTATTCAACGCAGTAGTAATGATAAAGTAAGGAAGAATCTGATAGTGTATCTAATGCGAATATGAAGAAAATGTTAATCAGAATGAATCAAATTCTATTAACAATAACATGGTTAGTGAAGAAATGGTTGAGATGAATGAAGTAAAGTCTAGTAACTATGCTCGAAACATAAAATACGATTTGAAGAATGCGATAAAGGACCATCATATATATGTGGAATCAATAAATAAAATATTGGGAGGTTACATCACATGGCAATTGGAAGGATGTTATATAAATCAGTTCCAAAATTGAAGACGGAATTATCAGAAATTGTACAAATTGGAAAAAACAAAATAAAATTAGTAATTATAATCGAGAAACAGCCAATAGTTTACTGGAAGATGAATTTTTCAAGATGAATAATCTCAGGACCTACATTCCTAAATATCTAGTAGTAAGACAGGGGATAATATTTGACGTTGATATTAATTTATCGGAAGACGAAATAATGGAAGTTATAGAATCTGATTATCCAGTGGTGGAAGTAAAATGTTTAAAGTCAAAAAGAGGTAATAACATCAATTATAAATCGCAATGTGTGAAATTAACATTCAGGGGCTCCAAATTGCCGGAGAAAATTTCAATATATTCAGTCAAATGTAGGGTGAGTCCATACATTAAAAAAGTAGTGCAGTGTCATAATTGTTGGTTCTTTTTGTCATATAAAAGAACAATGTAAAAGTAAAAAAAGATGTCCGAAATGTTCAGAACAACATGGAATAGAAGCCTGTACTGAAATTTTAAACTTAAAATGCTGTTTATGCTCCGGGGAACACGTTGCAAATAGTACTGAATGCCCTGAATTCAAAAGGCATAAAAGTATTTATGAATTGATGGGGACTCATAATATAGCTTTCATGAAGCGAGGAATATTTTGCGAAATGACAAATATTCAAGAGTTGTTAAATTTAACCCTTATACCATAGATAAGGAAAAAGATTTTCCGATGATAAAAGAAAAAAAGAGGGATGAATACGGACTAGAAAAAAGTTACTGTGATAAAATAAATATAACGAATTATCAAAATTAATAGAAGAAGATAAGGATACAGAAGAAGACATAGTATGGATTAGAAAACCAAAAAGGTCACATGTCAAAAATGTTACAAGGGTAGGAGGTCAAGGTACCTCTAAAGTATCTAAGTATAATAATTTAAATAAAGAGACGGATATTAAAAGGGTAAGTAATAGAGATATAATTAGTAGGAAAGGCCGATTAAAACGTCGGAAGATGATACGGATCAAGAAGAAAATGAATCAAGAAAAGAAGAAATGATCCACTCGAAATTCTTAAACAGTTAGTTACACAAATTAAAATAATAAATAGATCTGATGATTCTTCCATAAATAGATTACTGAGTATTGTGATAAGTAATTGGAAAAGATAAGAGAACTACAGGAAGTTTTATAAAATAATAGAAACAATATACACAATATAAATAAGCCAAAATGAATTAAAATACTACAATTAAACTGTAGATCATTGAAAGCAAATAAAGAAAGTATAGAACATTTCTTATACAATAATCAGATTTCGATAGCGGCCCTTTCCGAAACATGGTTCAGTCCTAATGCAGTATGCAAAATTAAGGGGTATAAGATTTTTCGGAAAGATAGAGAAGATGGATACGGCGGAGCAGCCATCATCGTCAAAAACAACATAGATTGTGATGAATATGAAACAATAAACAACAATAAGAATATACAAATATGTGCGGTAACAATTAAAACAAATATAACCTTTTGCTTAGTTTCCATTTATTGCTCAAATAGAGAAGAAATAGATTTTACTGATGTGAGGAAAACTATAGAAGGGATCCATTTAAAAACATTGATCGTTGGAGATTTCAACAGCCATCACTTTGCATGGGGAAGTATGGCGAACAACACATCAGGAATAAAATTACAAGAAATCATAGAAGATCATTCATTAATAATTCTCAACAACGGCAAACCCACAACATCGAGACAAGAAACAGAAAAGCGACGAATATCGATTTATTTATGCTCCAGCAATTTCACAGATTATATCAGATGGGAATACTTGAAGAATCTCTTGGATCTGACCACTTACCAATTATAATACATATTTACACAAATGCAATTTCAAACATCAAAATCTTCCCTACAAAAAATGGAATACCAATCAGGCCAATTGGAAAGGATATGGCGAAGAAATTTCAAAAACTCTCCAAAACTCTAACATACCTAATACAGAAAACAAAAATATGAATTTCTAATGAATTGTATAGATCATGCTGCAGGGAAAAACATAAAGAAATGCAAAGTGATAATTAGCTCAACCTTCA
The DNA here is from genome assembly GCF_003426905.1 of Ctenocephalides felis. Lineage (NCBI taxonomy): Eukaryota > Metazoa > Arthropoda > Insecta > Siphonaptera > Pulicidae > Ctenocephalides > Ctenocephalides felis. The sequence goes on along the minus strand of NW_020539726.1, from coordinate 33,369,740 downwards.
AACCAGCTGCATGGTGGGATCAAGAATGTGATGTTATGGTAAACGCAAGAAAAACGCGCACTTAAAACAAAATGCGCAGAAAATATAATTATGATAATTTTATCCTATACCAAAAAATAAATGCACAAACCAAGAGATTTTAAAGAACAAGAAAATACAAAAATGGGCGGAATACACAGTTCAATTAACAAAACACAAATCCGGCTACAATTTGGAAGAAAATCAAAATATTCAACAACAAACACAAATAGGAACATAAATCCAAATTTTATGGAAGAATGTGGACATCAAATTTACAAAATATAACACCAGATTATGTCTGTAACAAACAAGATAGTTTAGTAAGAATAATAATGAAGAAAACAAATTGATGTCACCTTTCAAATACAATGAATTGAGAAGAGCTCTAAAAAAACAGAAAGAACACGGCTCCAGGTAAGGATAACATTTCATATAATATGATCAATAATAGTCCAACTAATTTTAAAATGGAACTTCTAAATGTATTTAATAATATGATCACACACCACTGG
>NW_020539726.1:33329800-33368207 GCF_003426905.1 Ctenocephalides felis | reverse complement strand
CGTCCTTCCTACTTATTATTATAATCTTTATAAAATATCTGATAATACGATGTTCATATGTCTAATGATCATTTTTGACCGCTAAATGGCATTTTTTGTACTTTTACCTATTAGATCTCCGAAATAGCGAGACATGCCTTGCGAAAAACTGAATTACCGATTTTGTCACTTTTTGCCCCGTATTTTCGAAACGGCTGTACCTGCCATAGCCAAAAACTAATCAGCACGTAAAAACAAATGTTTTTTAAATCATTCAAATCGGTCGATCCGTGTTCCCAAAATCGTCGATGAAAAATTGTATCCAAAATATGCAAACATTTTCATTTTCGATTTTTGGACGATTACAATAACTTACCCCATGGTAAAAAAGCTTTAAAGCTAACGGACTTCGAATGTACGGAAAGTTCTAGCAATTTGCCATAATGCACCACCAGTTTCAAATATTAATTAAAATTCTAAATCTTATTTATATATATAACAAAATTAAATTAACAAAATAGTTAATATAAATTAGAAACATATTTTTTTTGAGAATTTTTGAGAAATCTAATACCGGAATTTAGCACTATTTCGAATGTTAGAAGAGATTTTATTTTGCAAATTATTAATAAGAATTTTAACAAGATTAGAATAATAAATGAAAATTAAACTAGCTGTAAGTGGCATTTTGCCTTAAGGCTAGTTGCATGAACTTTCCGACATGTGTAAATAATCGTCTTAATCAATAAAAAATCTATATATTAATTTATGATTGATTTATAAGTATACCGAGTTGCTGTAGAGCACATAGTGTGAGAATCTATTGCAGATTCTTTAATTTTGTATTAACACAATTACGGGGTTTTTAAAAGCGCGACCGATTAATCTAAATTTTAATTTACTTTTGTGATTGAACCACTATAATGTAGTCATACAAAGGTTTATTAAAATCATCGATAACTTTATTTCTTTAACGATCAATTACGAAGTAACCGATCTTTGCCCAAAACTAATAAGCACGATTCCCAAATAACATCTTTCGAATATTATAATATATAAATTTTCAGATTTGATCAGAATTTTTGGCTAAAACGTGGACGAAAGTTTGCACTTTTTGCTAATTTCAAAAAAGACTCAGCCGATCGTATCCAACTCAAATTCTTACCAAGTTTCATCGAATGGTTTTTACATTTTTGAAATCGGTTCAGCCGTTTTTGAGAAAACCTTGATGAAAAGCTTAATTATAACAATAATCTAAAAAACGTTGCTCATTTCTTCAAATTTTGATGATTTTTTTAAATTAATAAAGTTGTAGTAGGGCCGTAATATTTCAGTAAGTTCTGTAAGACCATGATATATATCGCAAAAAAAATCCATAAAAATCGTCTTAATATTTTTTTTCAACAGTTAATTACAAGAAAACGGCTCGGTAGATTTTCACCAAAAACTAATCAGTATCATTCTCAACATATATATCTTTAGAACAGTTTTTGATTCTTTTAAATCGATTCAGTAGTATGAGCTTAAATGTTGACGTGCACAAACTGTAAAACGTTTCAATTCCTTATTTATTCAATTACAATAAAATACATATTATCAAGTATCTTATCCATTTAGCAAGTGCTAATTTAACAATAAAATAATTGTAATAATAATAGATTCGTACCGCCGGCGCGAAACGAGTATGAACGATTCTGACTTCTGACTGAACAATAATTACATACATATTTTATAAATGTATATAATGTGCAAAATGCCGTTAAAAGAGCCGAATGGGGGGCAATAAAATTTAACTTGAACACTTAAATTGTTAAATTAGACGATTGTTATATAATTGGCTTGTAATTCGTGATTAATGCTAAATATCGTAATTTGTACCAAGTTTAGATTTCACTACTGATACCTTAATGCGCGCGCAGAGGAGGCCAATCGAAGGTTGGGGAAAGATGTATTAGAAAAAAAATTATAATTTGTAACAAGTAGTGTCGTGCCTTGAGGCAAATTGCTAGAACTTCCCGTACTGTAATGAAATATTAGAGGAATACTAAATGTTTTCAAATAGGTCATTATAATTACTGTAACTTTCATTCACAATAGATCAATGTTATGGCAGGCCATGTTACGCTCCATCTTCCATACATTATGCTGCTGAATCATACTGAATACTGTCAAAATGTCATGTATTTGCTGTTCATTCGTGCTTTTTACACATAAACTGCAACGTCACTCGTATGCTATGAAGCTGAGTCAGAAAAACCCTGTTATCTAAAATCTTCTTTTTGACATTTGTGCGGTTTTCTATCTGACAACCTGAGAAAAACGCCTGACTGCACAGCAACCACATGGCTTTTGTCAATATTTAGTATCGAAAGTTCTTCATAACATGGCCTTGCCATAACATTGGTCTGTTATGCGGCTGAATCGATAAATTATTGAAGCAGAGTTAGAACGAAAGACCTTATCTCATATTTATAACAATTATATAAATTGATTTGCAAAGTTAAAACTATTTATTTCAAGTATATAAGTGAGCTTCAGAACTTTAGTTAGAATTGAAATCAAAATACAAATTATATTCATTATTAAAAATTTGTTTTTTTTTAAATAAGGAAAGAAGAATTTCCAGAAACAATCTAATAGTCAACATAAGCTAAAAGTTTTATAAAACATTCAAATCGAATACTTTGTTCTCTCAAAACTGCCATTTTTTGCACTTTTAGCTCTGTATCTCCGAAACAATTGGACCTGTGTTTGCCAAAAACTAATTACCACTTTTCTTCATCATTACGAAATGCATGTTTTTTAAATCATTTAAATCGAATTCTCCTTTCTCTCAAAAATTCGATTTCTATTTTCTGCACTCTTTGCTCTTTATCTCCGTAACTGCTGGACCTGCCTTTGCCAAAAACTAATCAGCACATCTCCCTATCAATTGGATTCAAATGTTTTTTGAATAATTCAAATTGGTTGATCCATGATCACAAAATCGTAGGCGAAAATTTGTATCCGCACATGCATACACACATCCATTTTTCTAAGGTATGCCAAAATGTTCAGAAACTTCTGAAACGTAAAAATATGCAAAAATTTAGGTTTTTGCACGATTACAATAACTTGCCCTGTAAGAAATTAAAAATATCATTTAACTAATTATATAACTATAAAAATTAAGTTTTTCTATATTCTCTAAAATTTTCTTCTGTTATTAAACAATGAGAATTATGGTGTTGTTCCTAGATCAAGTTTTTTAGGATGGTTTTTTTTTCTATTTTTTATATTTTTTTATCAAATGGCAATTTCATGATTGTCTGTTTTCCAATAGTTTCCAATGTTTCTATGTTACCTTATTTCCAACAAACACAATTTTCACTTATGTTAGATACATATTCTGATTTATACTTACAAGTCAAAAATGATTTTAATACTACTTGATATCAAGCAGTCTGATAAGTCGGTTTGAACCCAGGGACCTTGGGAATAAAAATTTGGGATTTTACTCTATTTTGAAAATATTATATAATACACAAGGCTTTCTTCATCATTGATTTTTTCAACTGATCTTTTACATCAAATCAGATTTTTTTTAATTACAATATTTGTTACAGCTAGTAAATAATTTAACTTCTAGTTCTGATAACATAAACTAACTTCTAATAACATAAATTTAAATTGAAAAGAGTACAAAATAAAGGATAGTATTTACATTAAAATGATATCTGTAGTATGATGATTTAATATAAAATAAAAGCAAATAATAATAATAATAAAACTAATAAATAAAATAATTAAAATTTCTGAATAATAAAAATAATACTAGAAAAACAATAAAGTGGAATAAAAACAATAAGTAACAGATAATAATAAATATAACAAATCAGTTGATAATTGTTTCTTCAAATTTTTTTAGGTAGTTTTTTACTTAAAATAACACGTACTAAGAAATAATTTTATTTTATTTGACAAAAGTGCTGCAGATTTTTTCAAAATTTGATGAATTTTGAAATTAATTAACAACGATAATACTTTATACGGTTTCTTTAAACTCTTTTAGTATTGTAATACTATAATATGTTTTAAGACCATGATCTCATTAAAAGTTTTATCAAAATCGTAGAAAAAAGTTAACAATTAAATAAGAAGAAAAACAAATTAGTAGGTACGATTTTCAAATGATATCTTTTGAATGGTTGTCCAAATTTCAAAATCTGTTCAGCATTTTTAGCTAAAACTTTTATTGTTTATTTTTTGACTTTGTATGCAAGTGCTAAATTCTTATACAAATTTGTTCCACTTTTATACAAATTCTAAAGAAACGGCTCGCCCAGTCGTCTTGAAAAACTATTCAACGTGAGTTTTTGTCAAGTTACATCGAATGACTTTTAAATTTTTGAAATCCGTCCAACCGTTTTTAAGAAAATGTCGATTCAAGGTAATAAATAGTTCACACACACACACACACACACACACATACCTTTTCCAAATTCTCATTCGATTCAGAATGGCTTGAAACTTCGAGAAAACATTAAATTAGCAAATTGCATTTTTTGACGAAAACATAAACTTCTCCTTCGGAAACTGCTGGAATATAACATTAAAAACATCCAAATTATTAATGAAATAAAATTTTAATTATTACAAATCAAACCAAATTAATATATTTTCAAAAGATTGTTTTAAATTAATAATTTAACTAAGTTGGCCACCACTGCTATTGTAGAAATTACAAAGAAACTATTACTGTCAAAATGAAAAGAACAAACGTGGTAATTTGTCAAAAACATCATTACACCGACTGTTATCATTTTTACAGCAAAATCTAGGAAAAATGTCACATTTTTATGTGAATTACACAAACTTTTTAGAGCATACTAAAATAATTACTTAAGTACAATTAAAATAAAAATTAGCAGAGCTGTTATAATCAACTTTTCGCAGGGTAAGTTATAGTAATCACAAAAAAATTAAAAATTAACATTTTTATAAATCTTTACGTTTCAAAACCTTCTGAACATTTTCAAATCCAAATTTCTTCAACAATTTCAAAGTTCTCAAATTTTTTTTTTTTTTCAAAAAAATTCAAAGCCTTTTAAAAAATATTTTGGTACGGATAGTTCCTGCAATATTGCCTTGATTCAATACTAGTTATACCATTTTTTACTGTAGCAAGAAAAATAATTTAAATTGCAAAGTGTCGTTTAAATAATTATTAATTAATGCACATTAACAAAGTATGCAACAACAATGTTTTCCTTAAAAGTTTATTATGCAAAGCCATTTATTAAATTCGATTAGCATTCCTTGTTGAAACAAATACCGATGGAATTGATAAAATTCCATTTTTAAATTGATTTTGGTGAGTCGTAATAGGTGTTTTCATAACTTGGCTTAGAAGTTTATTTATGGGAATAAATAAATTATTTTAGATAAGAAAAATATTTTGAACGTTTTAAGCTTGAAACGCAATATATTAATGCTAATGTTATTCTTTAAGTTATTTCTAAATACTACAGACACCATTTTTCTTGTGTCAATGTTATCATTTTACCCCGACATCCACTATTTGTTTTGCCTCATTTTCCTTTTCGAATTATAAAATACAAATAAAAATCCAAATAGTTGGTGCAAAATAGCATATTGTTAATTTTATGATCTCAAGTCCAATAAAATTAAGCCGATCTCTGGATGATGAGATCTTTGAGACATGATCTTGGGATGTAACGGTATCAGGAAGGAATAGTTAGAGATCTTGAGTAAAATAAAAATGTATTGATGGTTTAGCTTGTCAATCCAAAAAACAATCTTAAAACATTATAAGCGGGGCAAGTAAAAATACCCGTTTCGAGTGGTCAAATTTTTTACCCATTTGAATATCACTAACTTAAACTAAATATCAGATATATGATTTTGAAATAGTTAGCTGATAGATTTGTTTAGATGCAATTGATTTAGGTTTACATCGTTTATTTCAGTATTTTAGTGTATTAATAACAGGCAATATAAGTACTTGGGGCATTTATTTTACATTTCTTATAACAACCTAAAATTTTCATTCCAAACATTTTAATATGTATACATTCATAAAAACTAGAAATTGTTTACTAAAATTTATTAATTCTGTTGTATACACTTTTATAATAAAATTTTGTATAAAAATTGTTAGAACATTTTTCTGGCAATATATTCAGCAATTGGACATTTTTTTAAAATTTTTTGAATACTTCGGAATTTATTTTGCGGTCATTTTGTTTTATATACATCAGTAAAAACTTGATAAAAGTTACTAAAATCTAGTAAAAATTGTTTATACACTTTGATATTAAAATTTTAAATAATTCATAGTTGAAATATGAGGAATTTAGAATTTTGATGATTTGCAAAATATGGATATAGTACATTTTTTACTTTTGTTCAAATAACTTTTGATTTTCATTTGAGACATTATAATTTGTTTACATTGGTGAAAACTATATAAAAATTACTAATATCTAGTAAAAACTGTTATTTCTATATATCAAAATTTTGAATAATTTATAGCTAAAATGCGGACTTTAGTATTTTGATCATTTGCATTTATGAATTTGGAACATTTTTTAGTTTTTTCAAACAAATTTAAATTTTTAAACTATATAAAATTTACTAAAATCTGGTAAAAACTATTAATTATACTTTGATATCAAAATTTTAAATAATTTGTAGTTGAAATGCAGACTTTAATACTTACATCATTTTCATTTATGAATTTGAAACATTTTTTACTTTTCCTCAAATAACTTTTAATTTTCATTTCGGACATTATAATTTATTTACATTAGTTGAAAAAAACTGTTATGTACACTTGGATATCAAAATTTTGAATAATTCGTAGTTGAAATGCAGCCTTTCTGATAATTTGCAATATAATGAATTCAGAACATTTTTCAAATAACTTTTAATTTTTATTTGGGACATTATATTTTTTTTACATTACTAAAAACTAGGTAAAATTTACTAAAATGTAGTAGTGGGATATCAAAATTGTGAATAATTTGTAATTGAAATGCGGACTTCAATATTTTGATAGTTGCATTACATATATATGGATTTTGAACATTTTTTACTTTTCCTCAAATAACTTTTAATTTTCATTTCGGACTTTATAATTTGTTTATATTAGTGAAAATTACATAAAATTTACTAAAATATAGTATAAACAGTATTTACCCGGGTATTAAAATTTTGAATAATTTGTAGTTGAAATGCAGACTTAAGTATTTTGATTTAGTACATATTTTTAGTTTTTTTTCAAATAACTTTTGATTTTTATTTTGGACATTATAATTTATCCACATCAGTGAAAACTAGATAAAATTTACGAAAATGTAGTATAACAGTTATTTACACGGGGATATCAAAATTTTGAATAATTTGTAGTTGAAATGCGGACTTTAGTACTTACATCATTTTCATTCATGAATTTGAAACATTTTTTACTTTTCCTCAAATAACTTTTAATTTTCATTTGGGGCATTATATTTTATTTACATTAGTAAAAACTATTCAAAATTTACTAAAATGTAGTATAAACTGTTATTGAAATGCGGACTTCAGTATTTTGATAGTTGCATTACATATATATGGATTTAGAACATTTCTTACTTTTCCTCAAATAACTTTTATTTTTCTTTTGTGACATAACTATTTGTCCACATTAATGAAAACTACATAAAATTAACTAAAATGCAGTATAAACAGTTATTTGCTCTCGGATATCCGAATTTTGAATAATTTATAGTTGAAATTCGGACTTTAGCACTTATATCATTTTCATTCATGAATTTGAAACATTTTTTACTTTTCCTCAAATAACTTTTAATTTTCATTTGGGGCATTATAATTCATATACAATAATGAAAACTAGATAAAATTAACTAAAACTTAGTAAATTCCTCAAATAACTTTTATTTTTCACATCATAATTTCTTTACATTAGTGAAAACTTGACAAAATTTACTAAAATCCAGTAAAAACTGTTATATACACTTGGATATCAAATTTTGCCTAATTTGTAGTTGAAATGTGGAATATTTTGAACCAGTACATTTTTTAAGTTTTCTTCAAATAACTTTGAAAATTTATTTGGGACATTATAATTTATTTAGCATTGATAAAAACTAGATAAGATTTACTAAAATCTAGAAAAAACTGTTACAACCAGTTGCATATAAAATTTCTGAAAAATTCGTAGTTAAAGTGCAAACACTCTTAAATTACTATATTCATTTCTTATTAACCAAAAGTTCATGCATTTCACTGTAAAATACCACTTACACCTACTTACTTCTTCTTCACCCCTTACCAGCTCTCTGTCTATTTCCCAAGGATCCTTCCACGTCCTTTCCCAGGTAGTACCAATTTGTGCATTTACAGTTTTTAATATTCATAGCTTCAATAATAGTAAAAATTATATTTTATTATCCTGACAACGGGAACATATACAACCCGTGTTGTCTTTTATTATCCGACAGGATCATTTTTTTATTGTTATTTTAGTTTATTTTTATTATTATTACAAAACTGGAGACGTGTGCCGTCAGGTAAATGAATTATTATTGCCAAAGACCAGGTGTGCATAATTACCTGGACAAGGTAGAAGGATTGAGAGAATCTTCTATTAATAAAGTTGAATCTATTATGGAAAGTTTTGATATTGGAAATCGATTGATACTGGATTTGCAAAGAAATGTATCCAAATATACATACAAACACATACATTAATTTTTCTAAGGTATGCCAAAATGTTCAGAAACCTTCAAAACGTGAAGATAAGCAACGATTACTATAACTTACTCCAAGAGAAGTTAATTATTAATTTTAAAGAAACAGTCCAGCCGATCTCTACATACAATTAAACAAAGCTGGTAGACCATGATGAAACAAATATATATTTTGTTACTTTTGTAGTAATAAAACTGTCCATATAAAATAAAAAATATTTAAAGTTTGTTTTCCTATAATTATTAGTGTAGAATGTGAATTTTACAGATAACCATCTGCATTTAATTACATTACAGTACCATCAATAAACCATTTACTTTTCTTAAATATTGCCCTTAATACCCTATTTATTATTATTATTATATTGCACAAAGAATTTGCTCTTTAACTACGTACAATAAAATCAAATACTATTCATATTACTATACGATGATAGGGGAAACTAGGGAAAATCGATACAGCGTGTAAAATCATATTATTTCTGAAGATTATTTGATATAGAGTTAATATTTTAGTAATGTAGAAGATTATTGAATTAATCTAATTATTAAACTAGCTGTGTATGGTATCGTGCTTTAAGGGAAATTGCTGGAACTTCCCGTGATGAAATGACCAAAACTTCGAAGAATATTGCAAGTTTTCAAACTAAGTGGTATTTTAAGTTCATAAGTGAGCTATAGAATTTCAGCTAGAATTAAAACTTTTCGATACCAAAATTTTAGAAAAAAATTTAAAATACAATTTTTAATATTGTATTTTTTTATTTTTTATTTTTTCGAAAATAATTGTTTCGTCGAAGAAAGCCACAGAATCATTCAAATTGCTTTTTTGAATCATTCAAATCGTATGCTTAATTCTTTCAAAAATTGTCATTTTTTGTACATTTAGCTCTGTATCTTCGAAATGGCTGGGGCTGCCTTTACCAAAAACTAATCACCTCTTCTCTCAATTATTACAAATTGAATGTTTTTTGAATCATTCAAATCGGATGCTCTTTTCTAAAAAATCGATTTGTATTTTCTGCACTTTTTGCTCCGTATCTCCGAAAAGGCTGGACCTACCTTTGCGGAAAACTAATCAGCACGTCTCCCCATCAGTACGAATCGAATGTTTTTTAAATTATTCAAATCGGTTGATTCGTGCGCCCGAAATCGTGGACGAAAAATTGTATCCATACACAAACACATCCTATTTTTCTAATGAATTCTAAAATTTTCATTTTAGATTTTTGGACGATTACAATAACAAAAAATGGTCACAGTTTGATCAAAGCTCTAGGGTCAACTTAGAAGCTCACAATTTTCAAACTACATGGTATATTTGATTCTTTTTCTAATTTGACGTTGAGTTCTTGGACACCCTATATATTTCTTCAGAAAAATGTTCCTAGCAAAAAAATGTTCTAGTTCTTATATTAAAAATAAATATAATATTGTACTCTGGTCTTATAAATATTATTCACAATGACCAAAAAATGGTTACAGTTTGACCAAAGCTCTAGGGTCAACTTAAAAGCTCACAATTTTCAAACTACATAGGTTATTTGATGTTTTTTTTCTAATTTGACGTTGAGTTCTGAGACACCCTGTATATTTCTACTGTTGCAATAAATAATTATGTCTGTTATTTTGAAAAATGTTGCAATCCGGGAACAAATCGTCATTTCCGTGTTATGTTTCCGGACAGGACAAAGAGATATGTTGTTTCGACGCTCTTAGAAACGATTTTTGATATCATTTTTATAGTAATTGATTTCCTGATACGTGCCGATAGGCACAGATAAATGTATATATATATATATATAATATATTCATAATAACAAAAGTCCTTTGTTTATTAAATACATGAATGTTGGTAGAAATCAGGTGTGAATTGTTTCAGTTTCCATTTCACCAGTTTGAGAAATTTATTTGTTCCAAACATAGAATTTTCACTTTTGCACTGACCAAGGCTTATAAAGATTTTTGAATCCTGAACCAAATTTGAATAAAAATTTTGCATTGTTTTTGCAAATTCTTCAGAATTTTTTAAGCCGTTGGTCTCTCAATATTAATCAATGCGAAAGCTTAAAAATATTTCTGAATTTATTATTATTTATAAATATTCAAGACAAAAGTGAAGAATTGACTATCCTATTGACTATTTAAATGCATATACAAAAAAGAGATACCAAATACAACTTTGTCATTCTTAATTACTATTTTTTTGTATTTTAAAAACAGATTTAATTGCATCTTGAGAAATAAAAAAAAAAATCATAATAATCGCATTTTTTCACAAATGTTGATCTATTGCATTTTATATATCAAGACAAATCTTATTTGAGACACGTCACGAATGTTTAAATAATATAGTCTATTTTATGTAACAAAAGTAATAAAATTTCTATTTCAAAAGCAATTTTAGAATACATAATTTACAAAATTTTGTTCAATATGATATTTTGTCACCCCCATAAACAAATTAGTATGTTAATTCCAAGGGATGCAGTAAAAACAAACTACGTGCCTATTTCATATATATTATTGTACATATAACTTTTATAACACTAATTTTTTCTGCGCGTTTATTGTCAAGGATTTGCATCCTGAACAGGACCGAACTATTTCCAAATTTTTCTTTTTGCTACTTTGTATTGAACATTTACATGTAACATAATATTAAAATATTTTTAAACAAAATTAGCGGAACTTCTCGGACCGTAATTTAAAATTTTGAAGAATTGTTTTTTAATTTTTGAAATTCAAAAATTTGAATTTTTTTGAAACTTTTAAAAAGTTGACATTTTTTGATAAAGTTGAGATTTTTTAAACATTTTGAAATTTTCTTTTCATTTTGAAATTGTTGAAGATCAACATTTTTAAAAAATATGAAATTTTGAATTTTTTCAATCAACTTTCTCGAAAATTTTGAAATATTCTGAATTTTGAAGCCTATTGATAAAGTTGAGATTTTTTAAACAAGTCGATTGTGAAAATTTTCAACCAAATCGACTTTTTCGAAAAATACGAGTATTTTGATAATTTTTTTCTTATTTTGAAATTTCTCAAATAAATCGTGTTTTTCGTAAAATACGAATTTATTTGATAATTTTAAATTTTTTCAATCGACATTTTGAAAATTTTGAAGAATTTTGAGAATTTTGAAATCTATTGACAAAGTTGAGTTTTTTAAACAAATAGATAATTTTTTTATTTTGAAATTTCTCAAAAAAATCGACTTTTTCGAAAAATACGACTTTTTTGGATAATTTTGAATGTTTTCAATCGACTTTTTTGTAAATTTTGATAAATTTGAAACCCATTGATGAATTTGAGATTTTTTAAACAAATCGTTTTTTTGTTGTTTTGAAGTTTTTCAAAAAAATCGACTTTTTCGAAAAATACGAAATTTTTTGATGATTTTGAATTTATTCAATCGACTTTTTTGAATATCTTGCAATATGTGACTTGATAAATTTGATTTTTTTTTAAAAAACGATTATTTTCATTTTGAGATTTTTCAAGAAAAAACATTAAAAAAACACGAATTTTTTTGATATTTTTCTGGACCTCTGTAAAATTTTATCAATTTTTCATTTAGTCAATACAAATTAAATGTTTTATGAATCATTCAAATCGGACGCTTCGTTCTCTCAAAAACAAAAAATCCATTTTTGGCATATTTTGCCCCGTATCTTCGAAACTGCTAAACCTACCTGTGATAAAAACTGATCAGCACTTCTCCTATCAATACAAATCGAATGCCTTTTATCATTCAAATCGGTTGATCCGTGTTCACAAAATCATTGACGAAAGTATGTATCCGCGCACATATACACATACTCACACAAACACGGTATGCCAAATGTTCAGAAACTTTTGAAACGTAAAGATGTGCAAAAATTTCATTATCGATTTTTTTAACGATTACTGTAACTTACCTTATGGGAAGTAAATATTAATATTTACTTTTCTCCTCCTCCGCCTCTGTCCTAAGCCAGTATCTCCTTATGCCGAATCTCGAGAAACTTTTACGATTTTTATACGAGATGCATAAAATGCGTTCCATTTAGTGGGTCATTAATAGAATCGTACCGGACTATGACTATGCCTTTGACAAAATGATGGACCTGGTTTGGGTTTGGGTTTTAAGGAAAATCCAATGTCTTTATAGATAAATAAAATAACACATATATCCGAGGCCATAAAATATACATAGATGTTGCAGCAAAAGGCTCATAAAATTGTAGAGATTGTGCCGTTATAAACGTCGTCGTGACGATGACGAATAATAAAAAAAAAGAGTCTGCAAGAGGTCCAACTCCAAATATTTTATGTCAGACTTTTTTGTTGTGATAAATATTATATATATGTACCCAAAGTTCATGCAAGTTGCCACAACTATTTTTTCTAAATTCATTATTATTCACAGGCCTTTAATTAACTTGCCGTAGGGCTAGTTATAGTAACCTTTTTTCAAAGCAGTCGTACTGCTTTAACTGCATAGAGACGAAATATCGAAGCGCGTAAGCGCCGCGCCGCCGTCTAACGGATAAGCATTGGTACGGAACTCATAGGAATGTAAACGAAATTTATACTTATTGTTAAAATTTCTATAAAATATCTGATAATTTGATGTGCATATGTCAAATGATCATTTTTGAACGCCAGGTGGCATTTTTTTTACTTTTTTTACTAGAGCTCCGAAACCGCTAGACCTGCTTTCATGAAAATTTGATCAGTTCTTCATCTTGTTAATACAAGTAAAATGTTTTTTGAATTATTCAAATTGCTTCATCCGTGTTCCCGAAATCGTCGACGAAAATTTGTATCCGCACACACATACGCCCACGCACACACACACACGTACACACACACACATACCTCCATTTTTCATAAGGTATGCCAAAATATTCAGAAACTTCTGAAACATAGAGATATATAAAAATTTTCATTTTCGATTTTTTTGCGATTACTATAACTTACCCTACGGGAAGTTAAAAAAACATTCGATTCGTATTGATAAGGAGACGTGATGATTAGTTTTTGGTGAAGGCAAGTCTAGCCGTTCCGAAGTTACGGGACAAAAAGTGCCAAAAACTGTAACTCCGTTTTTAAGAGAACGGAGCGTCCGAATTTAATAATTCAAAAAACATTTTACTTGTATTGACGATATTAACAACTAGTAATTTTTTTGTGGAGGCAGGTGCAGCGGCTATGGACTCTCAATAAAAATAATTTAACTAGCTGTAAGTGGAATTCTGTCTTGAGGCAATTAGGGCATCGTGCCTTAAGGCAAATTGCTGGAACTTCCCGTACCAAAAATTATTATTTTTTTTTTAAAACGATTAACATTTTTGAAAAAAAATTACTTTGAAAAAATAAGATTTTTGAGAAACTATAAATTGGACAAAAAATTAGTTTTTTTTTGAAAAAAAAAATTAAAAAAAAAAATATTTAAAATTTTTTTTTTTGAAAAAATTTTTTTTTTCTTTATTTTGACATATTGTGGAAGATCTGAACTTTTTTTTCAAAGCAATCGTACTGCTTTAACTACATAGAGACAAAATATAAAGCGCGTAAGCGCCGCGTCGCTGTCTAACGCATAAGCATTGGTACGGAACCCATAGGAATGTTAACAAAATGTATACTTATTGTTAAAATCTCTATAAAATGTCTGATAATTTGATGTGCATATGTCTAATGATCATTTTTGACCGCCAAATGGCTCATTTTTTTACTTTTTCCTCTATATCTCCGAAACCGCTGGACCTACCTTCATGAAAGTTGTATCGATTCTTCATCTTGTCAATACAAATAAAATGTTTTTTGAATTATTGAAATCGGACGCTCCGTTCTCTTAAAAACTGAGTTACCGTTTTCGGAACTTTTTGCCCCGTATCTTCGGAACGGCTTGACCTGCCTTTGCCAAAAACTAATCAGCACGTCTCCTTATCAATACGAATCGAATGTTTTTTGAATTATTCAAATCGGTTGATCCGTGTTCCCGAAATCGTCGACGAAAATTTGTATCCGCACATACATACACACACATACATACATACATACATACACACACACATACACACACACACACACACACACACATACATCCATTTTTTCTAAGGTATGCCAAAATGTTCAGAAACCTCTGAAACGTAAAGATATATAAAAATTTTCATTTTCGATTTTTTTGCGATTACTATAACTTGCCCTACGGGAAGTTAAAAAAATGTCATTTGGCGGTGAAAAAAGTTTATTGGACATATGTACATCAAATTATCAGATATTTTATAGAGATTTTATCATTATGTGCACATTAGTGTAAATTTTTTGGGTTCCGTACGAAGATTTTTAATTTTGAAGTTTACTTATATGGTTTAAACAAAATGTCCTCTACATTTTCGACTGTATGGAATAACTGTATAAATATAAAAATAATATAGAATTGAAAAATTATTCGGTTTGTACTCGATCGCAAGGCGTTTTTGCAAAAGGCATTTTTGCCGTTTCGAAGGTATGGAGCGCAAAGGGTGTAAGAACGGTTATGCAGTTTTTGAGAGAGCGGATCATCCGATTAGATTAATTCAAAAAACAATTTGCTTGAGTAGATGGTGTGCAAAAAATGCATTCAAAGAAAATTTAATAATTTTGAAAATTTAAAAAAAAAAAAATGTTTCAAAAAATTAAGAATTTTCAAAATTTTTCATCCTTTTCAAAAAAAACTGAATTTAAATTGAAATTTCAAAAAAAACTGAATTAAAAAAAAATGATTTACTACAAAAATTTGAGAATATTTCGATGATTTCAAAAAAGAATCGAATATTTTCAAAAATATCCAGAATAAAATAATTAGAAAAAATAAAAATAATTAGAAAAAACTTTTTTTTAAATTCTAAAAAATTTCAAACTTCTAAAAAAATTTCAAAATCTTGAAAAAATCTCTAAATTATCAAAAAAAATCTAAATTATCAAAAAATTTCTAAATTATCAACAAAATCAAATTTTAAAAAAATTAACTCTTGTAAACGTACACATAAGTTGTTCATAAAATACGCTTGACGACCAATTTAAAAAGCACTTATAAATTAACAGTATGTAATAATCTATTTGAAAATATTCAAAACAATTATTGATTATTTTCATTCCTCGAATGTTTAATTACGGTACGGGAAGTTCCAGCAATTTGCCTTAAGGCACGGTGCCATGCGCCCCACTAGTGTATTAAATTTTGCCGCCTTTATGCGGACTTTTACAAACATTTTTAATTTACTAAAACTGGAAAGCTCAAAACTCGATTTTCAGCATATTATAAATTTGCATAAGTTCTTATATAAATAAATACCTATATATGATATTTGCCGATAACGTAATCTTGGTATTTATCGAGTTAACCGTTAATCTACCAGTTCGAGGGTCTTTTGTACCTCGTCGGAAAATACCTCTTGGCACAGCTGGAAGCCGAATTTAAAGATTTTATCTGCTATCATTTGCATATTTTTTGCAAATGTACTTATTGTTAAGGCAATCACTCGTAAAAGAATTATAACAATTTGTAAGAAATAGAGTTAAAGATCATCGAAGTCAGTCGATGGATTGTAAAATTTAAATACACTTTTTCTGGGAGTTGTTATTATTATTTGCAATTTTCTTCTGCAGAAAAAAATTTTGATATTAAACGCTTCAATCTAATATTATTATTATTTATATTCTATACTAGCTGACCCGGCAAACGTTGTTTAGCTAAGTAAGGTATATTCTAAACAATTTCTAGAGAATCGAAAAAATTGATACTTTTAGTGTAGTAAGGATGATGTGTTGTTTGAATGCTATATACAATGAGGTATTATAAAAACAATAAACCCCATTAGTTTGTCTTTATATTTTGTCAATACAATCAAACTGGGAGTTTTATACACTTTCTATAGAAAACAAGGTATAATCCAATCTAAGTTTTTTTTGGTCTTTCGACTTATTGATTACGTTTCAAGTTTTTCAGATTCTTTTTGGATTCTGGATTTTGTGTATAATTGTAAATAATACTACTGAGTTTATGAAAAAAAATCGAATTTCTGCGAGCAGAAATGGAAAATCTTGCTTTTTGAAAAGTTTCAAGTAACATTCGATGAATTAAAGTAAATTTAATAAAAAGTACATACGTATGTAGAGCAGGGCGAGGCACAAACGTCCAATTTGACTTTGAGCAAATATTAATTATATTACAATAATCAAACCAATTATATCGCAATAAATAACACATTTCAAACGAACAATTATCTGACTAGGTTCAGTAAAGCTGCCAGCTACTTCATCATTGTAAGATTGTGCCTTTTTGCAGTCTTTCAGAAATTTGTTATCTAGACCTTTTTACCCTATAGGCGTAATAACTTAGAACGGCCAGGTGGCAAGCAGGTTTATTGTCTTATTTTAATTTTGAAGGCAGTTTACAAAATAATTACATTTTTAACTAATGCTAAAAAACTACCAACGGAAGAAAATGCTTTTAATATGAATTTTCAAAAATTACCGTTTATCTCCGAATAGCAGGGTCATAAGAATCCAGGTTATAGCTGGTTATACATCTTTTTTCCTCTACTTTCAAATATTGTTGTTAAACAATGCTTAACTTTACTGGTGACACATCGGTGGTGGACTTTTTTAACCGCGGACCTTCATATATTACTATCTATTCTGCGATAAATTTTAGGAAATTATAACTGGGAAAAAGTTATTTGACAAAATGTCCCTTTGATCGATATCTTATTTAGGTTCTGAATTGAAATAACTTCAATAAAAATAATATAACCTAGAAAATGTTTTATAAATATCAATGAGTATCTAATTATACAAATGAGATCTATCAGAGCACCGTGCTTGAGAAAAATATGATTTGCAAAAAAGGAGTGCTACAACGCCAAAAAGTGCATTTTCATATTAACATTTCAAAAAAGTTGATATTTTGAGTTTCTAGTAAAACTTGCGATACGTTTAATAACGTTTTTGTGTATAAATATAACTACGAACAAAACTACTTACTACAATATAAAACATATTAAACGTTATTGAACATCATCTGTTAAAAACGTTTGACATTTGACGTATTAGCCACCGTCCATTGTTTTATAAAAATTACGCTTCTACAAAAATTTTAGAATTAAAAATGTAAAGTTTCTACTCAATTTTGAAATAATGTCTCACCCTTCCGACAACCTACTGATTAGCACGAATTTTTCAAGACCAAGACTGGCCAATTTGGTGAAGCCGTTTTCGAGTTTTAGTGGATCATTTTATCGAGAGCTCCATTTTTATATATAAGAAGATTATTATATATTTTATCAAAAATGCAAAACCAGAAAGACTGATTTCAACAATTTTCATCCGTATGTAAAACTTTGAAACCATCTTGTCAGAAATGACAGGCAGGAGGTACATACAATGATCTGTCCAGGAGGTAGTCCTGAAGAAATGAAGGCAAAATTATAAACCTCTGGCAAATCATTTGTTAGAATGAATACAAGTAGCAATTAACAAATAACAGATGTTAGCATAATTGAAATTTTTTGTAAAATTTTCAACAATTATCTAATTGTACTGGCAAAACAGGCAAAAATTTTATCGTCATGTAAAAAGTTCCTAAATCTCAATTATCATTGAGTCGACTATTTTCGCCTTGGGGTAAAATGCCACTAACATCTAGTTAATAACATTTTTATTCTCATCATGCCAAAACTCGTACCTAACGTTTATATGAAGAATTTTCAATATATTCACGCCAGTATACGCTGAAAATATTAAAATAAAACCCATATTTTTAAAAATAATCTCATAAACACAAACTTTTTCAGTTTGTTCGATGTTTTCGCAAAGTTCTGCGTCGGTGAAACTTTCTCTCCAACTTTTCTCGAAAGAATGAAAGAGTAGAAAGTCACGCTGCACAGCAGCAAGTGCAGTTTGCAGTTCATCACAAAAATCAGAAAACGGTTTTTGAAATTTCTATTGAGAGAAAAGGTTTTCGAGAAAGCAATTGTTAGGTTTTGAATGAATCTATTTGAATGAGAATCTATGAGAATGAGAACTAGATATGTTCCACGAGTGTTTGTGATGTCATTCCTCGCAACCTAATGGTTGGCTATTATCTATCTGATGAAACTTGTCTTGTTAGATATGCATGCACCCAAAAGTCTATTTTCACTTGCTATTGTAATCTAGATATTACTACTGCTTTATATCTAATTGGCCCATATGGGTAGAATCTAATTAGAAACACATAAGAATTTCCACTATATTTTGTGAAATTCTAATTGTAGGAATTTTTGATAGGAAGGAATTTTAGGTAGAAACTGTTGATATATTTATGGATAAATTGGTCATGCTAAATTTTTGCATTTTTTTGTGATAAATTTAACACTTTTGGATTAAACTGATATTTAGAGCTTAGTATACTTACTATGTAGACATAAAGCTGTTACAAAAATATTACGAATTTAGTTTAATTACTTCTCAAATTAAATTTCTAAAAATCTCCTTCAAGTAACTTAGTTTTAAGATTTTAAAATTATAGATTCTCACAGTACTCTTTTTCTCAATATATAGATATCATTCTTTTACCATGTTAAGGTAATCTTTCTTACATTTAAACAAAATGACATTTTTACAAAAAGGTGTTTGAGTTGTATTTATTTTTAATTACACATTTAGTTATTTTGTCCTAGTTTGAAATCCAGACAACATAAATTTGTTGATTTTTTATTAGTTTATAAGATGAATTGCAATGATTGTGATTGTTGCTATATTGGAGGTTTCCATAATATTTGTAAGAGAATCAACATATGTATTTGAATAATTATATATATATATATATATATATATATATATATATATACGTGGTCTGTTCAAAAAGTACCCGGAATTACTAATAATTAAATTTCGCGGGTCTGGAGTGTCTGATTGTCAAAATTTTTTTTTTATTGTGTTGGTATACATGCCCCTAAAGTATGATGAAATTTTCAGCTATATTCACTGTTTACTTTGTCTGTGGTAGTCGCTAAGGTTCCGACGTGTTTTTCTGAGCTCGGCGATTTTTACAATGGAAGAATTGAAAAGTCAAAGAATTTGTATTAAATTTTGCGTAAAAAATGAAATAAAGTGTTGCAAAGTGCAAAAATTCACCAGATATGGCTCCGGGTGACTTTTTCCTATTCCCAAAGTTGAAGAGACCCATGAAAGGACGGCGGTTTTCCTCGATTGAAGAAAATCGCTGAGAGTGCTCAAGGACATATCAAAAAGTGAATATCAAGGGTGCTTCGAAAATTGGAAAAAACGCTGGCATAAGTGTATTATATCTGGGGGGGACTACTTTGAAGGGGACCACATTAATGTAGACGAATAAATAAATATTTTTTTGAAAAAACGAAAATTCCGGGTGCTTTTTGAACAGACCTCGTATATGTATGTATATATATACCCTAAAATTTTAATTTTTACGGACGTTTCCTCTTTAAAAATTTAACCTTCATTCGGAGTATACCCCGGTCGTGCGAGGCGAGGCATATACCAATATCATATCATAATAAGACGTCTGGTCACTAATTTCTAATAAAAAAATTAAACTAAAAAAAATTATATAGAATGGGTAAATAACTTTTTCTTTTAATATACTAAATACACTATAAAATTATTTTGCTTGACTTATTATAAATAAGCTTGGCAAGAGCCTGGAATAATTTTCATCATTATTGATTGCTTAAGAAGGAATAAATAACATACAAGTTTATGTAAGGTTTAATGATTAATGAAAAACTAAAAAAGTTTAAATTATAGATAAATTACAAGAAGTTCACAGTTTTCATCGAGACAGAGATTTAGTGAAAAAAGAACAAAATTTGCAAATATTTCAAAAGCGGTTTAATCTTAGAAATTATTAATTAAAAAATAGAATATATTGCCAAATTAAAATTAAAATCTATGTAACTATTTTAAGAATTTCTGTTTTTATTTCAACATATAATTTACAAATGTCTTTAGTCGACATCTAGTAAATTTAAAGATAATATAATTAGATTACACATGACAAATAATTTGACAATAGTAGAAGTAGCTAGTGTTACTTCTACTTCAAATAATTTTAAGAATTTAATGCATTTTTTGATACCACTGAATGAAGTACTTTTTCTCTTGATGTATTCAGATGCATTTGAAAATATGAAGTCAAAAATTTGAATTGTTGACATATACTTGTTTAGACCACATTTCAAAGTTTCTAGCAACTAATTGTTCTAGCACCCAATCTACTACTTATAACAAACTATAAAAACTTATAACAAACAACAACTTATAATTATTTATAACAAACTGCCCAGTCAAAAATCTTATTTTCATAAATTATGATGTAAGAGATCATATTAAAATTTTTACAAATAGTGCAAATTAGTTATGGAGTGCGGACTATCTTAAAATCAATATTATAAGCTAAAACTTTGAGATTTTTATCATTTTGGAAGCATTGAAGCCCCTGGGATCAAAAAATCCAAAATATTCATATTGAGTGAAAAGTATAACAATAACAAATATTTAGTTAAATCTGTGATTAATTTTATTTCATCTTGGTGTATAAAATATATACATCAAATATAGATTTATCATATATACACGGACAAACTTTTACTCCAGAAATCTCCTGGTTTTATTTTCAACTTTTCATCAGTTCGCTATATATTTCTACTGGAAAAATATAGCTATATTTAAGTTTTAAATTTTGAGCTACATTGTTTTTTTTTATAAAATTTTATAAACAATTTTTTTTGTGAAACTGATTTTAGTGTTTTAAGTGATATTTGCACTACCTTCGTATAGAACTTTAACATAAGAATTAATTATTTGAGTTGAAATATCTAATAATTTGCTATCTACTAAATATTTATTATATAATTTATTAATTAACTTACATCACTTTTTAACTTGCCTTAAGGTAAGTTATAATAATCGTCAAAAATCGAAAATGATTTTTTTTGCATATCTACATGTTTTACAGGTTTCTGAACATTTTGGAATATCTGTGTGTATTGGTGAATGTAGTATGTATATATGTATGTATGCATACAATTTTTAGTAAATTTTTTTGGGAGCACCGGTAAACCGATTTGAATGATTAAAAAAGCATTCGATTCCCATTAATAAGGAGACGTGCTGATTAGTTTTTGGAAAGGCAGGTCTTGTCGTTTTGGAGATATGGTGTAAAAAGTGCTCAAAACGGTAATGCATTTTTTGAGAGAACGGAATACTCGATTTGAATGTTTCAACAAACATTTTACTTGTAATGACGAATTGAATAATTGATGATATTTTTAGTAAGGCAGGTCTAGCGGTTTCGGAGATACAGACTAAAAAGTAATAAAAAAATATTTGGTAGTCAAAAATGAACATTAAACGTATGCACATCAAATTATCAAATATTCGATGAAGTTTTTAAAAATAAGTACTAATTTTTTTGTTACAATTTTCTTGAGTTCTGTACCAAGATTTTTAAGTTTTGAAGTTTACTGTACGATTCAAGAAAATTTCAAAATTTTCCGAAAAAACAAATCAAATTTTCAAAAATATACAAAGTTTTATACGTCAAATATAAATTTTAAATTTACAATTTAGTTTCAAAATGTATAAATTTCAAATGCGTTATGCTAATCGTAAGAAATATATTCACAGATGGATTCATTCGACACCTCTTGTAAATGTAAACTTTTTCAAGTGCTTTGAGCTATAAGATCCTCACTCTATGTTTTATGAACAATAAAATGTCTAGTGAATATTATTATCTATTTGAAAATGTATGAAACGATTGTTGTAAATGATTGATCATTTTTTATCGAATATATAATTCTGGTACGGAAAGTTCCAGTAGTTTGCCTAAAAGCACGATGTCATACAACATTAGAGATTTTTCTTAACTGCAGTGTTTTACCTAAGGTCACTCGGCGACCCACGGAGTAAAAACATAAATCCCATACAAACTTCTCCTATTTCCTTCCTTCCAGCTCTCTATCTATTACCTATATATTCACCAAACTGTACAAACTTCTCATCCAGAAATCTCCTGGTTTTCCTTCCAACTCCTTCTATGTTCTGAAACTCCATTCTTTCTGAGCCGGTTCCATGTAGATATACACACACGGTGCTCCAGCAAGTATCACCCGAGAGCGCTTTGGCGCTGCCGAAGGTAATTTCAGTACTTGATGTCGGAGCAGGAGTACAGTCGTCCTAGTAATTCGGAGTTTGGAGTGTATTAGGATTTCTGTTAAGGAGCGAAGCAAGGAATGGACGGAGTGGTTTTACTGCACTATACCAAGAAGGATGTAGGGATGGGAAGATGATGGTGGAAGGTTTTCGATCTGTAGTGGGGTGAAAAATTGAGGTCGAGGGTTTTTTGAAGTAAAACTTCTTTAGGGGCGACTAGGGTGTAAATGCGTGCAAATGCAACGGAAGTGCGTTAGGGCAGATAAGATGAGATAAAAGTCGAGTGCCAATGATTCGTAATTCGCTCTCGATGATATCATTTCTATACGGGTCGATTGTGATTAGTTGTCGCGTATCTGAATAGAGATCTGTCGTTGTATGTGTACCGGCAACTTTGTCTGCGTACCGATATCAACTAGGAAATCGGCATAGATAAATAAACATTTTAAAGTTACATCGTAGTACAAATCTTGATTTAATGAAAAATGTCTGAATCAGAAGAATATTTTATCCTGTTCCTTGAAAATATTGATTAATAAAATTAATGATTAGTAAGTTTATTGATTAGAAATTATTTCTATTTTATTCATAGTTTCTATAAAGCTTTGATGTTATTAAAATGGAAAATATTTTTTAGGCAAGACAGATATTACAGTTGTTCAAAGAATGAGATTATATCTCCAGCGAAAAAGTAAAAAAATACAAGCAGTCAATAAATGTATGTTAATTTTAATTACATGAAGTTCTTCAAACACAATTATTGCATAATGAGTGAAGTTGCGAAAACAATATTTGTTGTTTAACATAATCCACTAAGGCGTTGTTTAACATAATCCACTGTATGAATGAATATTATAGAAGTTAATAATCAGCAATTACTTCATGTCTCTAATGAAGGTTTATTTCTAAATGCTAATTACAATGACAAACCGATCATGTCATATTTGAAGTATGACTTCAATTACATTTTTATTTTTAAATATTATACATACTTTTAATGCTATTATAAATATATAATTTATAATTTATCATTATATAAATGTGTATAATAGTCGACACTAATAAATGTGTGCATCACGAGTGTTACCATATTAATAATAAACATTATTCAAAATTGTTATATGATGTATTTGTTTTTACTTAAATACCATCTTGTACAGTAGCAAATAAGTTTTACTTCAATCGCGTGTGAACCTTACGCGCACTCTTTTTTTTATATTTTGTGAAATAAATTTAAATGTTTTAAGATTGGTTCTTTAATTAATTAAATAACTATTTAGCCTAGGAAGCATTATATCCTTGCTTTTAATTTCAGTTTAAAATTTAATATAGCATTCAAATTTTAAAGTTAATTATAAACTTCCCGTAGGGTAAGTTATTATAATCGTCCAAAAATCAAAAAATGAAAATTTTTGCATATCTTTACGTTTTAAAGGTTTCTGAACATTTTTGCATATTTTAGAAAAAATTGATGTGCGAGTGTGTGCGTTCGTATGTTTGTGTATGTATGTGCGGATACAATTTTTTGTCGACGATTTTGAGCACACGGATCAACCGATTTGAATGATTCAAAAAACATTCGATACCTATTGATGGGAAGAGGTGCTGATGAGTTTTTAGCAAAGGCAGTTCTAGCTGTTTCGGAGATACGGGGCTAAAAGTGCAGAAAATGGTAATTCAATTTTAATTGTACTGACGAAATGAAGAATTGATAAAGTTTTTGGTATGGCAGGTCTAGGGGTTTCGGAGACACAGAGGATAATGCATTAAAATGATAATTGGCGGTCTAAAATGATCTTTAGACATATGCACATCAAATTATCAGATATTTTATAGAGATTTTAAACATGAGTACTAATTTTATTACAATTTTTCTGGATTCCGTATCGAGATTTTTAATTTTTAAAGTTTACTTATACGGTTCAAACAAATTTCAAAATTTTCAAAAAAAAAAAAATGTTTTCAAAATTTTCAAAAATATACAAAGTTTTTTACTTCAAATATAAATTTTAAATTTACAATTTAGTTTTAAAATGTGTATATTTCAAATGCGTTATTCTAATCGTAAGAAATATATCCTCAAATGGATTCATTCGGCAACTCTTGTTAATGTAAACATTCTTAAGTATTTTGTGCGATAAGATCGCCACTGAACGATAAAATATATAGTATTTATAATTATCTTTTTTTTTTAAACAATTATTATTAATCATTAATCAATATTTATTGATTATTAATTTTTTTGGCTCGAGTTTTTAATTCTGGTACGGGAAGTTCTAGCAACTTGCTTTAAGGCACGATGCCATACACCACTAGTTGTAATTATTATACTTGTCCAGGTAAGGACTAACTGATTCTTGACATATTTTTGTATTATATTATCTTTTCGCTTAAATTAGCTTGGACAAACATCCTGGGTGAAATAGAAGTGCAATACTTGACGTGGATGCTATAGCATTCATCTAGTATATAATGATTAAAATATGATAATCTCACTACACTCTAAATTTCGGATGTCACGACCAATTTAAAAACTAGTAAAGTGCATGGCGCCGCGCCTTAAGGCAAATTGCTGGAACTTCCCGTACCGTAATCAAAAATATTGGTACGGAACCCAAAAAAATTTACCTAAAATGTGTACACATTATTAAAATCTCTATAAAATATTTGATAACTTGATGTACATATGTCCAATAAACATTTTTGACCGCCAAATGACATTTTTTAACTTATTTTTATTGAGAGTCCATAACCGCTGGACCTGCCTTCCCAAAAATCTTGTCAATACAAGTAAAATGTTTTTTGAATTATTAATTCGACGCTTCGACGGACGCTCCGTTCTTTTAAAAACTGAGCAAGTCTTGGCACTCTTTGCTCCGTATCTTCGGAACGGCTAGACCTGCCTTTGCCAAAAACAAATCAGCACGTCTCATTATCAATACGAATCGAATGTTTTTCAAATTATTCAAATCGGTTGATCAGTGTTTCCAAAATCGTCGACGAAATTTGTATCCGCACATACACACACACACACACACACACACACACACATACATCCATTTTTTCTAAGGTATGCCAAAATGTTCAGAAACCTTTGAAACGTAAAGATATATAAAAATTTACATTTTCGATTTTTGGACGATTACAACAACTTACCACACGGGAAGTTAATAACACGACTGTCGATTTTTTATACCCCGTCGAAACTATTACTGTCCGCGAACGTGTCAATAACAATTTTCCTAAAATCTACCATTTAATCTTTCGCTGTCCGTCCGAAAGTTTTTTCTTCACAGCATGCGAACTAAGAAATGTCAAAAATTTCAATGTGTTCCTTCCTCCTCGTCTCGGTCGACGTCGACGTCGACGTCTTTTGTGTTTTGTCGGATGGTGGAACGTGGAACGTGGAATCTGGAATTCGGAATTCGGAATTCGAAATAGAGGATTCTGGATTTCGGGAACTCGACTTGAGTTTTCGATATCAAGGGACTGGGACGAGGACAAAACAGCCGAGAGAAACAGAGCCCGAGCCCGAGCCGAGACGATGGAGAATTCTGAGCCGGGCCGAGAGCTCGCTCATATGTTTGTACGCTAGACTGACTGGTCTCGGTGGTGGATAAAGACAGGGTTAAGGAAAAAGTTTTAAAATTTTGATAAAAATCGAAAATAAAATTTTTTGCATTCACGTTTCAGAAGTTTCTGAACATTTTGGCATATGTGCGTATGTATGGATAAAATTTTTATATGTATGTTGAACTTCAACTTGACTCGTTGAGTAAACGCTCGTGATGTCTTAGAGAACAAAAATTGTAATAGAGGTATCTTAGAAATAGATACCTTAAGGCACATTGCTGGAAATTCCAGTATTGAATACTAAATTATTTAAAAAATATTTGCAAAACTTTAAAAAAATTAGATTTTTGTCAAAATTTGACTTATTTGAAAAATTTGATTTTTTTTGTATTTTAATTTTTTTTTTTAAATTGTCAATACAAATAAAATATTTTTTGAATTATTCAAATCAGTTGATCTGTGTTTACAAAATCGTCGACAAAAATTTGTATCCGCACACACACGCACATACACACATAAATCCATTTTTTCTAAGGTATGCCAAAATGTTCAGAAACATTTGAAACGTAAAGATAAATAAAAATTTTCATTTTCGATTTTTTTGCCATCACAATAACTTACTCTACGGGAAGAAACAGAAGTAGCAAAGGAAAAAGAAATAAAAATATGTAAAGTGTTGCATATAACTGTAGGATCCAGATAGACAGAATTTATTTTGTTTACAGTATTAAATACTCGTAAGTAAATTATTACTATTATTATTATATTAATTATTATTATTATATTTACTCAATTAATGCAGAATTTTGCTTTAACTATTGTGCCTTAAGGCAAATTACTGGAACTTTCTGTGCCGAAAGTTTTTGTTTCAATTATTATCTTATATTCTTATAACCTGGTCATGTGCTAGTATCAGTGCCTTGTTCCGTCTAGTCTGTAGTATCCTTAAGTTTGACTTTCTTAACACATTCTATGCGGATCTTTGTTTAGAAGCCCTTATAATAAAAAATGGGTTTAACATTTAGTGTAAAGAAAATATATTTCTTTAAAAAACATAAGCAGAAGGTTTATCTTGCTCAGACAAATGATATCGTGAATTTTTATGTTGAATTAAGCAATGTAAAATATTGCTATTTATAATATTTTGTATAGGTAATTTAATATGTAAGAATATGGTAATATTATGAATAATTATTTGTGCCTATTTTTATTCTTAGAAAATCCCCTTTTTAAACTTAGAAAAAAATCCATTTTTAAGAACTTTAAAAATTTTCAGAAAAAAATTACGTTTTTGAATTTTTTTTTTAATATATTTTGATATATATTTTTAACTTTTTTAAAGCAATCGTGCGCAGCTGAATTGTAAACATTGAGAAACAAGAAACAAGAAACATTGTAACAAAAACCATAGAAATGTACAAAAACTTTTACCTATTATTAAAATTGCCAAATGGCATTTTTGTACTTTTAATGGAATTTCCGAAACGGCTGGACCTGCTTTTGCCAAAAGCTAACCAGCACGTCCCACCATCAATACAAATCGAATGTTTGAATTATTTAAATCGGTTGATTCGTGCTCACAAAATCGTCGACGAAAATTTTTATCCTCACACACACACACACATATACAACATTTTGGTCTACCTTAGAAAAAATTGATGTATGTGCGCGCAGATACAAATTTTGTCATTACGGTTAACCACGTGATATATGACACATGACATTTAATAAATCGGGAGTGTTCTACGATTGTCGGCAACGCTCGTTTACTAAGTGATATCACAGTCCCCTTCTATCTTTTGACATTGACTTATTTTGTACTCGACTAGCAAGCGGTCCATGTAGTGTAAGGCCTATTATTATATATTATAAATTTGAATGACAATTTTGTAAGTACATAACACTTCCGATTTTGTATACACAGGTATATCTTTCTTTATATCTGTTCTATCAATACAATAATAATTATTTTAAATATAAAAGGTGTGATACAATAGTGTGACAAAAAAGGAGAAGATAATTTTCTTAAAAAAAAAATTACATGATGTTTATAATAATAAATGATTATACAAAAAGAAAAACAAAACAATAGATTTATTGACTCTGAAAATCGGTAACGAGGGATTTTGTAAGTTAAAAATTATTTTTCTTTACCTTTGGCCACCACTGCTCTACAAGATACGTACATGCACACAGAAGAGTATGCTCAGAAAGTATTCAGTATTCGGTTGCTATATATTTAATGTTCAAAATTTCTATATTTGATGTCGGAGCTATATCAAGAGACACAGCAGACACAGGAAGGAAAAAAATGCACGAATTTTCTTTTTTCTTTTTTTTTTCTCTCTTTCCAAGCCTGCCTGAACGCCGTCATAGACGGACAGAGACGAACTAGGAAAAAATACAGTAAAATATTAGAGGCATACGGAAAGTGATTGAATTATAAAAATTCCTAAACCAGACATTTTGCTGGAAAGAAATATACATACTTGTAATTTTAACTGTATTTTTTTGATGTTTTTGTTCTAAAAGTTGAAAATCGCTTAATGTAGATTTGTAGAGAATTTTATGAGCTTTATTTTCATATAAATTAACATATATGTAACAAAACAAATTTTTTCACAGTTAAAGCAAATGTAAAGATATGTACTCAAAGTTGCGGAAGAAACGTATAGTGCAGTAAACAGAGAGGGAAAAATGGTTTTTCATTTTTTTACTGTGCTCCGATTTGCTTGAAATTTTGGAATTAGGTTCATCTTACCCTCAAGTTCAAAAGTGAAAACAATTTAGACTACCCTTCTCAGTTGTGCACTTTTATTTTTTTAAAATAACCTCGGATATCGATAGAATAACTAATTATAAGAATAACACGTCTTTTAAAGTTTTGCAAAAAAACTAACACTCTTCAAGTTACTGGGTACTAAAAATTCATATATTTTTGGCGTTGTTCTTCGTTTTTTTGCAAATGTCTCCAAAAATATACAATGAGAGGATAAGATGAGCCTAATTCCAAAAAATCATGCAAATCGGAGCACAGTAAAAAAAATTCAGATCCAAAACGCTCCATTGATTGGAGTAAACTATTTGTTAGTAAATATTTTTGTTACAATGTTAAAAATGGTGAAAATCTTTCAAATATGTGTTAAAGTGTTGAATTAGTACAAAAAAAATCTAGCAAAAAAGTGTTACATTACCTCGTTCAATTCCATTTCACCTCATCCAATTTTTTCTTCTATTTCCATCAAACCTTGAATAGAATTTATCGTAGCGATTTCACGGCAAATTGCATACAATTTAAAACGTTTAAATAGTCAGGGACAGAATTCAAAATTGAACGTTTCGATAAAAAGAACCAATTCCCTATTACTAATTGTAAGAAAGAATTACTTTTATAGATATATTTAGCAATGCGAATTAAAGTAAACGGCCTTGGTTGCAATTAGTTGAGGTGGTTGATAGTGTGAGAGCTGGAAGGAAGGGAAGGAAGAAATATTTTGTGATTTTTGGAAATGTTGAATTTAATATATAATTGTAATTTAATAACTTTAAATTTAACGAAGTATTTTGCGATTTTGTTCTATAAATATTGCGAGTTCTAAAATAGGTGTAGTCTAAAAAACTACTTAAAACTTTATTAGTACATGAGATGTCTATTCTTGGAAATTATACATTTACATTAAATAATTTAAAACTTTGCATTTATATTTAACATAGTAAAACAGTATATTATATTTATGTAACAATAATTTCTATCTATTATGTAACAATAATTTTCTATTAGAAAATATTTGATTTTCTCTCAAAATAAATTACAATGAAATTTTTTTAATAATAGTGTGTTTCAAATTTCGATATGGATTAATCAGGATATAGGTTTCCATGGCGTGTTTGACATACCAAATTTTTTTCTCTTTTAAATTGGTCAAGTGCTAGTCTTAGTACCTTGTTCTGTATAGTCTGTAGTCTCCGTAAGTTCGCCTTTTTTGATACATTCTATGTGGATTTTTGTTTGGAGATTCTAAGATATTAAATTGTAATTTTACTGCCCTTATGATGAAAAAATGGGTTTGTCTTTCTTGTAAATTGGTCGAGTGCTAGTCTAAGTGTCTTGTTCTGTATAGTCTGTAGTCTTCGTAAGTTCGCATTTTATGATACAATCTATGCGGAATTTTGTTTGGAGGTTCATAAATAATAAATTGTATATTTACTGCCCTTATAAAAAAAAATGGTTTATTTCTTTTGTAGATTGATCAAGTGTTAGTCTCAGTGCCTTGTTCTATATAGTCTGTAGTCTCCGTAAGTTCATCTTTTTTTATACATTCTGTGCAGATTTTTGTTTGGAAGATCTTTGTTAATAAATTGTAATTTTATTATGCTTATGACAAAAAATAAGTATAACATTAAGTATAAAGAATACATTGTTTTTACAATAACATAAGATAAATGTGTTTCTTGTTCAGACAAATAATCTCTTTAATTATTTGTTGGATTCAGCAATATTTTATGTTTATAGTATTTTATATAAAGTTTTACATTACGTTTTACGTCACGTTTATGATCATTGTATGTAATATTATAAAATCAATAAAAAGTATTTGTGCC
Organism: Ctenocephalides felis; assembly: GCF_003426905.1. NCBI lineage: Eukaryota > Metazoa > Arthropoda > Insecta > Siphonaptera > Pulicidae > Ctenocephalides > Ctenocephalides felis. The sequence continues at coordinate 33,337,089 of NW_020539726.1, read as the reverse complement.
TTTTTAATAAAGTTATTTTCGGCAAATATAAAGCAACATAAAAGTTTTATAATACGAGTATTATGTGTCATTGCTTTTAATAAAATAAATTGCACCATGTAAAATATTTTACATTTTTTATTTGTTACCATAATAAATTTTAAGACTAAGGAATTAAGTATGTACAAACATTTCTTTCTTTTACATCTTTTTTAACCTAGATATTTTATATAAAATCATGTTAAACTTATATAAAACAATCTATATTATAAATTTTTATATATTTCTATTTAAAATGGTTACTGGAGCACTTTTCTATTCCCAAGTATTATTTGCAGCAATTTGAATGCAAATTGTAATTGGGTGTCTATTGATGTAAATCGATCCATTTTCACCGTAATTTGTTTGGGAACGATTTCTTCTAATTGTAATAGGGAATTGGTAATGTACTATTAATTAGTATCTTTCTCACAGCTTTTCAATTTTGATTCAGGATTTTTTGCTAAAACGTCTACGTAAAATTGTGCACTTTTTTGCTGTTTCTAAAGAAACGGCTCAGCCGATCGTCGCATAAAACTAACCAATTCTAGTCCTTATCGAGTTTGATGGAATGGCTTTTAAAATTTTAAAATCGGTTCAGCAGTTTTTGAGAAAACGTCGACGAAAAATAATGAGATCAATTCTTTTCGAGTGATCTCATCGTTGGCCAATGACGAATCAGTATTTATGTCGTAACGCACTTCCGTTGCATTTTTGTTGAGTTAATCCTTTGTTGCGCCTTAAGAAGTTTTACTTCAAAAAAATGTTTTACGTGCTTTTTACAATTTTGGTCTCAAATTATTCAGAAATGTCGTGAAAACATGTAATTAGCAAATCGGAGTTTCTGGAACTTAAACTTCTACAAGGCATAAAAAAATTAAACACTTTTTATATTACAAAATATAAAATTTATTTACAAAATTAATTTGTTACTTTACACTAGAACTTATATACTAATTTCATACATGTATAAAAATATTTTTGGATATTAAAATAAATATTTAATATTCAGGAATGTTGTAATAAAAAAATTTAAGTCTTCTAATAATTTTCAAAAATACTTATAAAATAGCTTTGTAATAAATTTTTACAATTCAACTATTTTCTGTAGGACTATTATTTTAGGATATTTACATATCTGGATTTTTTATTCATAATAATGCCAATAAAAATAATAAAATTAAATTGTTAAAGGGATTTAAATAAAATGATTTTTGGAAAAGGTAGGTGCTCACTTAGTATAATTTATTTATATAAACAAAAATGTTAAAAATACAGGTAAAAAAATTAAGTCGATTTTTTAATCATGATTTAACGTTATTGAAAACAAATAAAAAAAAATATTTTTATTAATCAGATATGCCTTTTCTGTATCATTTGCCCATCAGCTATTATTATGATTAATTTTCATTTGATAAATATCATCTTTAAATCTATCTGAAGATGCAGCAAGTTCATCCAGATGAGCTAATTCTTCATCTAACATCAATTTTGCGATTTTCATCTTAACAGTTGCTTGTCTTCTGGCAGAGAAATTTTTCAACAATTTTGCATAACCGAGAAAAATGTGTTCGGTGCCATCTAAATTTTCTATACACCTAGGGAATAAAAAATAATGAAGGATAAATTGGTATTGGAAGATTTGTATTTTCAAAGAGCTCGACAGGACGCACCGTTTGTACTACAACCTTGTAATTCAGATATAACATTATTCAAAGTGTCTATAATTAGATACATTTTTAATATTGACAAGTTTTCTAACAAAATTTTGAAATAAAAAATATTTCATCCATAGATGTCTCATATATGAGAAATATATGTAAAATGCGATTGTAAACAATAGTCTATGGGCGAAATGTCTTTCGGAAGATTAACATTTTCAAGGAGCTCTACAGGGCGCACCGCTTGTACTACAACCTTGTAATTTAGATATATCATTATTCAAAGTGTGTATTATAAGGTACATTTTTAATTTTGACAAGTTTCCTAACAAAATTTTGCATTAAAAATATTTTGTCTATAGATGTCTTAATTGGAAATTGTGGTTTATGGGTTAAATGACTCTGGGAAATTAAACATTTTCAAAGAGCTCTACAGGACGCACCGTTTGTACTACAACCTTGTAATTCAGATATATCATTACTCAAAGTGCCTATTATAAGATAAAATTTTAATTTCGATGAGTCTTTTAACAAAATTTTGAAATAAAAATTATTTTATCTATACATGTCTTATATGTATGGCTGAATTGTCTTTCGGACTATTACTATTTTCAAAGAGCTCTACAGGGCTCACCGCTTGTACTACAACCTTGTAATTTAAATATATCATTATTCAAAGGGTCTATTATGAGACACGTTTTTAATTTAGACAAGTTGTCTAACAAAATTCTGAATTAAAAAATATTTTATCTATAAATGTCTTATATGTATGGCTGTAGTGTCTCTCGAAAGATTAACATTTTCAAAGAGCTCTACAGGACGCCCCTCTTCTACTACAACCTTGAAATTCAGTTATATTATTATTCAAAGTGTCTGTTATTAGATACATTTTAAATTTCGACAAGTTTTCTAACAAAATTTTGAATTGAAAAAGATTTTATCTATAGATGTCTTATTTGTAGAGTGTGCTTTTTGGGTGAAATAACTCTCGGAAATTTAACATTTTCAAAGAGCTCTACAGGGCGCACAACTTGTACTACAACCTTGAAATTCAAATATATCAAAATTCAAAATGTCTTTTATGAGATAATATTTTAATTTCGACAAATTTTCTAACGGAATTTTGAATTAAAAAATATTTTATCCGCATATGTCTTATACGTATATACGTATATACAGGGTGGCTGATATGTATTGCAACCAATTTCAGACCGCTATCATTTCTAAACCGCTCATCAGACAGATGACAAATTTATTCCAGTGATTGTTTATTTAATTGTTTACAAGCGTACAAAAGCATTTTGATCTATTGCATTCAGAAAAAAAGTTATTCGTGATGGAAGTCAAGCGTGATAGTGCGATTGCTTCATACTTGGCTGAAAAACCTTAGGTGGCTATATTTCGAGCCCTCCAGTATTTAAATGCGACAAATATTTTGTTTCTCGTACCATATCTCGTAACGGTGATACACTCAGTGTTGCACCGCGTCCAAAAAGTGGACGAAAAAAAACACTAACAACCCCAGAAATGATCCAAAAAGTATAGGCAAAAATCGATCGAAATTCGTGTCGCAGTGGTAAAAAAATGGCCCGTGAGCTGAACATATCGCAAAAACGGATGCAACACATATTGAAAAATGAGCTTGAACTAAAACCATTGAAGATCCAAAAAGTGCAAGAGCTCATTGATGCACAAAAAAAAGTTAGACGAAAAGAAGAGAAGGGGTTGCTTCGCTTGCACGAAAGTGGCTAGTTACCGAATTTGGTTTTCTCAGATGGGAAGTCCTTCCAAATCGAGCAGTTTGTGAACAAACAAAATGATAGGGTTTACTTGCCAAAAAGGTCAGCTAAAAATTTACACCTTCGATTGACCACCAGAACTCGAGCGCCGCCGACGGTAATGGTGTGAACCACCGTAACGGCCGATGGTGACATTCCACTCTTATTCATCGACCGTGGGATCAAAATAATTGCCGAAATTATCGGGAAAGTGTCTTAAAGGCAGTATTGAAGTCCTGGGTAGACAAAAATTTTGATCGCAGACCATGGTCATTCCAACAGGACTCAGCACCATCAAACACAGCACGCGCCTACCAAAAATGGCTTATAAAAGAGGTTTTTCGCTTCATTTCCATCGCACAATAGCCACCAAGATCTCTGGATCTAAATTTGCTGGACTTTTGTGTCTTGGACATTTTGAAGAGTAAGGTTCGCACTAAAAAATACCAAAGTGTCGATCATCCCAAGAAGGCGCCTCGCCGGGAATGGGCCAAAATACCCCAGAGCCACTTTCGTGCAGCGTGTTATGGTTTTTCTGCCGTTTGAAGGCCATAATTTGTGCCAAAAGTGGCCAATTGGAACAAATATGAACAAATTTTAAAATTTGATGTTATTTCTGATATTTTTGCTTTTGAACAATGAAATTTAAAATGAAAATGACAAAGTTATAGCGCTTTACTTTGTTGCAATACATATCAGCCACCCTGTATACGTTTGTACTACAACCTTGTAATTCAGATATATCAAAATTCTATAATATGATGCATTTTCAATTTCGACAAGTTTTCTAACAAAATTTTGCATTAAAAAAGATTTTATCTATAGATGTCTCATATGTTAAATGCGGCTGTAAACAACAGTTTATGGGTAAAATATCTTTCAGAAAATTAACAATTTCAAAGAGCTCTACAGGGCGCACCGCTTGTACTACAACTTTGCAAATAAGATATATCAAAATTCAAAGTATCTATTGAAAGATGAATTTATATTTTCGACAAGTTTTCTAACAAAATTATGAATTAAAAAAGATTTCGTCTATAGATGTCTTATATGTACAGTGTGCTCATAAACGATGGCGAAATGCCTCTCTGAAATTTAACATTTTCAAAGAGCTCTACAGGGCGCACCGCTTGTACTACAACCTTGAAATTCAGACATAACATTATTCAAAGTGTTTATTACGAGATACATTTTTAATTCCGACAAGTTTTCTAACAAAATTTTGCATTAAAAAAGATTTTATCTATCGATGCCTAATTTGTAAAGTTTGGTTATAAACGATAATAACCTTTGGAATGTGCATTTTGGAACGATTTTTTCACTTTTTTTATTTATTTATCACGTGATAAAAAAATTAAGTTTGAAATATATAAATTTGATAAATTTTACTTACCTGTGGGTTGCATTTCTTTTAAAATAATTAGGTATGTCACTTCCACAAGGAGTTTTGGCTTCGTGAAGTTCTACTTCTACAGGTTGCTCATTGGGAAGATAGCAAGGTAGTTGTTCCTGAAAATAAAAAAAAATAGTTTATTACCACAAATTTAGTAGCACAAAAATATACAGTGTGATATATACAAAAAATATATCCAAAAACAATTTATCCTTTACCCTACCTCATCAAATTCTGGTAACTGCAATTCATCAAAAGTGGCGGCATGTTCTTCAGCAGATTCCATAGATTCGCATTTCATAGTTTTGGCATCTTTTTCTTTTTGGGCGTTATTTGCAGCATTGTTGACACTGCTCTGGAAAGGCTTAACGAAGTCCATGTGTTTGGCCCAGGGCCAGTTCTTGTAGTTCTTTGCTGCCAGATGGCCAGCTTGACTTCGCAGATGTTTTGTGTAAGTGTCGCGCAGGTTTTTCCATTTTTTCTTGATGTCTTCACCTGGGCAATAGTAGTAGACATATGATGTGATAAAATTTATTAGTACAAAATCATAAACAAAAAGTTGTCTCATATAGTTGCACAAATTCTTCCTCCGAATCATTGCAAGTCACGTCCGAATATTTTCACAACCTGTCAATATCTTCGACGGTGTGATTGACATACACTTGAGTCTTTTCCATTCTCTCATTTTTTTAACAAATATCTTTTTTAAAAATTGCTGACTCACCAGTGGTGTTAAGTTGCTTTCCAATGTCCTCGTAGATGGCTTCTTTAAGTTTTGCATTTTTGTACTGAGGATGTTCCATGTCGTACAAAAGTTCGTTGGATCGCACTTTGGCGATCAGCAAGGCGGTAAAATCTGCCATTATCATTAGAAGGCGATTTTTTAATCTGAAAAATAATAAAAAATATAGGTAAATAGGTGTCTAGTATAGAAATGAAAATATGTCATTGCTTAATTTTATATTTAGTTGCTTTTCTAATTTCTTCTCTATTTTGCTCATCTCTGTTTTATAAAAAACATAAATTTCTTTGAAAATTTGTAATTTTAGGGTGAGTAAATTGTACTTTTTAAGGGTAAGTTATTATAATCGCAAAAAAATCGAAAATGAAAATTTTTGCATATCTTTACGTTTCAGGGTTTTCCGAACATTTTCATACTATACAAAAAATTGGTGTGTGTGTGTTCGGGTTCAATTTTCCGTTATCAATTTCGAGATCACGGATCAACCGATTTGAATGATTCAAAAAACATTCGATTCCTATTGATAAGGAGACGTGCTGATTAGTTTTCGGCAAAGGTAGGTCCAGCCGGTTTGGAAATGTGCAACAAAGGGCGATTCAGTTTTTGAGAGAACGGAGCGTCCGATTTGAATGATTCAAAAAACATTTTACTTATGTTAAAAAAAAAATAAATTTTTTGGAAGACAGGTCCAACGGTTTCGTAGATCCAGAAAAAAAGTTAACAAAAATGCCATTTGACGTCAAAAATGATTATTAGACATACGCACAACAAATTATAAGATATTTTATACAAATTATAACAAGTGCAAATAATGTTACTGAATGGGTTTTCAAATTTTCAAATTATCTCAAAATGTTTAGAATTCGATTTTGTTCAAAATTCAGAAAAATTTAAAATATTCAAAATTTTCAAACAATTTTAAAGCTCTTTAAAATTATATTTAACAGAACTGGAAATTTGAGCGTAACAATCTATAAACTATATTACCAATAGTTGTTGTTTAAATTTGAAATCGGTAAATTATAAAAAATATAATATGCAAATATAGTATTAAACTAGTGCTGCATGACATTGTGCCTTAAGGCAATTTGCTGGAACTTCCCGTATCGTAATGAAGTATTCGAAGAATATTAATTGTTAGGCCAATTTTTATATTTAATAATAAATATTATAAATATTGGTAAAAGCAAAGTACAAGCTAAGCATGTACTTTTGCCAACCAATTTTAATTTTCAATAATAATAATATGAATTTTATATATAAATTTACAAAATTAGCACGGAATTTACTAAAAGAGGTGTTTCAAATAAAAAACTTTGAGAACCGTTAATCTAAGATGTGTTAAAAAAAAAAAGATTTTATATTGCATTGGTTTATATGGTTCCTGTCAAACGATATGATTACTCAGACTATAATTTTTAATAACAATGCTAAAGGTCCTTATAATAATTTTGATGTTGAAATATGTGAGTCAAAATCTTCAGATCAGATAAAAATTTAAATAACAATTGCATTACAATATTCAATCAAAAAATGAAATGGACAAAAAATAGTCTAATTATTGTGAATTGTCATGAGTTTATTAAATTAAGTCGAGTTTAAGAATCATTGAAGATGACGTAAGATTTTATGTCGAAACGTAAGGAAATAATAAAAATCATATTAAATTCTTTTTTAACTTCCCGTAGGGTAAGTTA
>NW_020539726.1:33306045-33328800 GCF_003426905.1 Ctenocephalides felis | reverse complement strand
TTTATTGATTATTAATTTTTTTGGCTCGAGTTTTTAATTCTGGTACGGGAAGTTCTAGCAACTTGCTTTAAGGCACGATGCCATACACCACTAGTTGTAATTATTATACTGTCCAGGTAAGGACTAACTGATTCTTGACATATTTTTGTATTATATTATCTTTTCGCTTAAATTAGCTTGGACAAAACATCCTGGGTGAAATAGAAGTGCAATACTTGACGTGGATGCTATAGCATTCATCTAGTATATAATGATTAAAATATGATAATCTCACTACACTCTAAATTTCGGATGTCACGACCAATTTAAAAACTAGTAAAGTGCATGGCGCCGCGCCTTAAGGCAAATTGCTGGAACTTCCCGTACCGTAATCAAAAATATTGGTACGGAACCCAAAAAAATTTACCTAAAATGTGTACACATTATTAAAATCTCTATATAAAATATTTGATAACTTGATGTACATATGTCCAATAAACATTTTTGACCGCCAAATGACATTTTTTTAACTTATTTTTATTGAGAGTCCAAACCGCTGGACCTGCCTTCCCAAAAATCTTGTCAATACAAGTAAAATGTTTTTTGAATTATTAATTCGACGCTTCGACGGACGCTCCGTTCTTTTAAAAACTGAGCAAGTCTTGGCACTTTGCTCCGTATCTTCGGAACGGCTAGACCTGCCTTTGCCAAAAACAAATCAGCACGTCTCATTATCAATACGAATCGAATGTTTTTCAAATATTTTCAAATCGGTTGATCAGTGTTTCCAAAATCGTCGACGACGAAATTTGTATCCGCACATACACACACACACACCACACACACACACACACACATACATCCATTTTTCTAAGGTATGCCAAAATGTTCAGAAACCTTTGGAAACGTAAAGATATATAAAAATTTACATTTTCGATTTTTGGACGATTACAACAACTTACCACACGGGAAGTTAATAACACGACTGTCGATTTTTTATACCCCGTCGAAACTATTACTGTCCGCGAACGTGTCAATAACAATTTTCCTAAAATCTACCATTTAATCTTTCGCTGTCCGTCCGAAAGTTTTTTCTTCACAGCATGCGAACTAAGAAATGTCAAAAATTTCAATGTGTTCCTTCCTCCTCGTCTCGGTCGACGTCGACGTCGACGTCTTTTGTGTTTTGTCGGATGGTGGAACGTGGAACGTGGAATCTGGAATTCGGAATTCGGAATTCGAAATAGAGGATTCTGGATTTCGGGAACTCGACTTGAGTTTTCGATATCAAGGGACTGAGACTGGGACGAGGACAAAACAGCCGAGAGAAACAGAGCCCGAGCCCGAGCCGAGACGATGGAGAATTCTGAGCCGGGCCGAGAGCTCGCTCATATGTTTGTACGCTAGAGTCTAGCGGCTAGACTGACTGGTTTCGGTGGTGGACAAAGATAGGGTTAAGGAAAAAGTTTTAAAAATTTTATAAAATCTTGTAAATCGAAGTAAAACTTCTTTATGCGCGCTTGACTTGTTGAGTTTTTTTTTATCTGACATTAAAAATATCTGACATTTAAAAATATCTGACATTTAAAAATATCTGACATTTAAATATATCTGACATTAAAAATATCTGACATTGACTTGTTGACCTCGCGAGATCTTAGAGAACAAAAGTTGTAATGGACAGCAGGAGAATAATTGGTAGATTTTAGGAAAACTGTTATTGGCACGCTCGCGGTTAGTAAAAGTTTAGGCGAGGTACAAAAAATTGAGAGTCGTGTTATTTTTAAATTAGTTGTGATATCCAAAATTTGATTAATGAGGGATAGTCAGATTATCATATTTTGATCGTTATATACTAGATGAATGCTTAGAAATAGATAAAACTAGTGGTGCATGACATCGTGCCTTAAGGCATGCTGGAACTTCCAGCATTAGAAACTAAATTATTAAACAAAACTTTGCAAAACTTTGAAAAAATTAGATTTTTGAGAAATCTTGAAATTTTTTAAAAAATGTGACTTTTTTGATAAAATTGATTTTCATTATATTTAGATTTTTTCTGAATATTTTAAGCATTTTTTAAGGAATCGCGCGGCATTGCTGATTAGAAATCGAAATATCAAAGCGCGTAAGCATTAAATGAACACAAAATTTGTACTTATCATTAAAATCTCTATAAAATATCTGATAATACGATGTACATATGTCTAATGTAATTTTGAACCACCAAATGGCATTATTTTTTACTTTTTTTATTTGGTCTCCAGAGACGCTGGACCTGCCTTCACAAAAATTCCACGAGTTGTGCATTTAGTCAATTTGAAAAAAAAATTGAATTATTCAAATCGTTTGATCGGTGCTCTCGAAACCGTCGACAAAAATTTGTATCCGCACACACACACATATATACACACACACTTTACACTTCAGAAACTTTCGAAACGTAAAGATATATGAAAACTTTTATTTTCGATTTTTTGCGATTACTATTAGTTACTTTACGGGAAATTAATGAAGTAAAACTTTTTTACGCATTTTGACTTGTTAAGGAAATTGGTAAAGTTTTAAAGAACAGAAGTTGCAATTTAAGTAATAGAAATAGATAAAGTGTAGCATATAACTGTAGGATCCAGAGAGACAGAATTTATTTTGTTTTCAGAATTTACTCGATTAATGCAGATTTTTATTACGTTATTAATTTTAACTATTAAGGCATTGTGCCATAAGGCAAATTACTGGAACTTCTTGTGCCGAGAATTAATTTGTTTTAATTATCCCTCGTTTAAATTGGTGATGTGCTACTCTCAGTGCCTTGTTCTGTATAGTCTGTAGTATCCGTAAGTTTGACTTTCTTAACACATTCTATGTGGGTTTTTGTTTGGAGGTTATTTGATAAAAATTTGTAATTTTACGGGCCTTATGATAAAAAAATTGGTTTAACATTATGTGTAAAGAATATATTTTTCTTCAATAACATAAAAAAACTTTTTTTGGCTCTGAAAAATAGTCTCGTAAATTTTTTGTTAAATTACGCAATATTTTACATTTATAATATTTTATATAAAATTTTACATTATTGTTTATGAATAATGTTTGTAAGAATAAATGGTAAAATTAAATTTAATTGTGCCTTTTGTGAAAACTTAGAAAAAATTTCATTTTTAAGAATTTTGAAATTTTTCAAAAAAAAATTTACAAAATTATTTTGTTTTATAGTTTGATTTTTTTTTGAAAATTTTGAACTTTTTTTAAAACAATCGTGCTGCATAGTTGTTCATTAATAAAATTTCTATAAGATATCTAATAACTTGATATGGATAAAGTCTAATGATTTTTTTGACCGCTAAATGACATTTTTTATTACTTTTTTCATTGGATCGCGAAAATCGTTAGAATTGCCTTCCCATAAATTTAATCTTTTATTTGGGTATACAAATACAAATAAAATGTTTTTGATTTATTCAATTCGGACGCTCTGTTATCCAAGAAACTGAATTTATGACACTTTTTTGTCCCATATCTCCGAAACGGCTGGACCCGAAACGGTCTCACCATCAATAAAAATCGAGTGTTTGAATTATTCAAATCGGTTGATCTGTGCTTACGAAATCGTGACGAAAATTTGTATCCGCACACACACATACACGATATACAACATTTTGGCCTACCTTATTATTAGACAAAAATGATGTATGTGCGCGCAGATATAAATTTTGTCATTACAGTTAAGCACGTGACAATATGACATATGACATTTATTAAATCGAGAGTGTTCCACTATCGTCGGCAACGCTTGTTTACTAAGTGACATCATAGCCCCTTTCTATCTTTTTAGACACTTATTTTGAGCTCGTCTTGCAGTCCACGTACTATAAGCCTATTATTATATATTATGAATTTGTATGACAATTTTGTAAGTACATAACACTTCCGATTTTGTTCGGATTTCTGCCCACAGGTATATCTTTCTTTATATCTGTTCTATCACTACAATAATAACTATTTTAAATATAAAAGGTGTGATACAATAGTGTGACAAAAAAGGAGGAAAGGAAAATTTTCCTCCAAAACAAAATCAAAATCAAAACAAAATAAATGTATTGGTTCTGAAGGAAAATGGGTAACGAGTGATTTTGTAACTTAAAAATTATTTTTCTTTACCTTTGGCCACCACTGCTCTACAAGATACGTACATGCACACAGAAGAGTGTGCTCAGAAAGTATTCAGTATTCGGTTCCTATATATTTAATGTTCAAAATTTCAATATTTGATGTCGGAGCTATATCAAGAGACACAGCAGACACAGGAAGGAAAAAAATGCACGAGTTTTCTTTTGTTTCTTTTTTTTTTCTTTCTTTCCAAGCCTGCCTGAACGCCGTCATAGACGGACAGAGACGAACGAGGAAAAGATACAGTGAAATATTAGAGGCCTATGAAAAGTGGTTGAATTGTAGAAATTCCTAAACCAGACGTTTTGCTGAAAAGAAATATACATACTGTATTTTTTGGATGTTTTTGTTCTAAAAGTTAAAAATCGCTTATTGTAGATTTGTAGAGAATTTTATGAGCTTTATTTTCATATAAATTAACATATATGTAACAAAACAAATTTTTACACAATTAAAGCAAATGTAATGTTATGTACCTAAAGTTTCCGAAGAAACGTATAGTGCAGTAAACAGAGAAGAAAAAATGGTTTTTCATTTTTTTACTGCGCTCCGATTTGCATGAAATTTTGGAATTAGGTTCATCTTACCCTCAAGTTCAAAAGTGGAAACAATTTAGACTCCCCTTCTCAGTTGTGCAATTTTATTTTTTCAAAATAACCTCGGATATCGATAGAATAACTAATTATAAGAATAACATGTCTCTTAAAGTTTTGAAAAAAATCTAATACTCTTCAAGTTTCTGGGTACTAAAAGTTCATATATATTTGGCGTTTTTCTTCGTTTTTTGCAAATGTCTCCAAAAATATAGAACTTGAGGATAAAATGAGAAATCCAAAATTTCATGCAGATTGGAGCACAGTAAAAAAAAATTCAGACTCAAAACGCTCCATTGACTGGAGTAGTAACCAGCTTTGCAATTGTATAATTTAACTATTTGTTAGTAAATATTTTTGTTACAATGTTAAAAATGGTTAAAATCCTTCAAAATTTGTGTTAAAGTGTTGAATTAATACAAAAAAAAATGTAGCAAAAAAGTGTTAAATTACCTCGTTCAATTTCATTTCTCTTCATCCAATTTTTTCTTCTATTTCCATCAAACCTTGAATAGAATTTATCGTACCGATTTCACGGCAAATTGCATACAATTTAAAACGTTTAAATAGTCAGGGACAGAATTCAAAATTGAACGTTTCGATAAAAAGAACCAATTCCCTATTACTAATTGTAAGAATTACTTTTATAGATATATTTAGCAATGCGAATTAAAGTAAACGGCCTTGGTTGCAATTAGATGAGGTGGTTACATAGTGGGAGAGCTGGAAGGAAAGGAGGGGAATATTTTGTTAATTTTAGAAATATTGAATTATTATTATGATTAAATAACATTAAGTGTAATAAAGTATTTAGCGATTTTTTCTGTAAATATTGTAAGTCCTAAAACAGGTATGTATTGTTTTAAATCGTATAGTAAAACATTGCTATTGATTACGCGGATTTTTGAAAAAAAAAACTACTTAAAAGTTTATTAGTACATGAGTTATCTATTCTTGGAAATTATACATTTACATTACATATTTTTTAGCTTTTAATTATATTTAACATAGAAAAACAGTATATTATATTTATGTAACAATAATTTCTATCTATTATGTAACAATAATTTTCTATTAGAAAATATTTGATTTTCTCTCAAAATAAATTACAATAAATTTTTTTTAATAATAGTGTTTCAAATTTCGATATGGATTAATCAGGATATAGGTTTCCATGGCGTGTTTGACATACCAAATTTTTTTCTCTTTTAAATTGGTCAAGTGCTAGTCTTAGTACCTTGTTCTGTATAGTCTGTAGTCTCCGTAAGTTCGCCTTTTTTGATACATTCTATGTGGATTTTTGTTTGGAGGATCTTGGATAATAAAGGGTTTATTTCTCTTGTAAATTGGTCAAGTGCTTGTCTCAATACTTTGTTCTGTGTAGTCTGTAGCCTCCGTAAGTTCGCCTTTTTGGACACATTCTATAGGTTTTTTGTTTGGAGAACCTTGGATAATAATTTGTAAATTTACTGTCCTTATGAGGAAAATTGGTTTATTTCTCTTGTAAATTGAAGTGCTAGTTTCAGTGCCTTGTTCTGTATAGTCTGTAGTCTCCGTAAGTTTATCTTTTTTGACATATTCTATGGGGTTTTTTGTTTGGAGGTTCTTCGATATTAAATTGTAATTTTGCTGCCCTAATGACATAATGGTTTTATTTCTCTTGTAAATCGGTCAAGTGCCAGTCTTAGTGCTTTGTTCTGTATAGTCTGTATTCTCTGTAAGTTCGACTTTTTTGACACATTTGTAATATTATTTATATTATATTGGTCAAGTGCTAGTCTCAGTGCCTTGTTTTGTGCAGTTTGCAGTTGACCATAAATGTGTCTTTTTTACACATTCTATGCGGATTTTTGTTTGGAGGTTCTTGGATAATAATTTGTAATTTTACTGAGCTTATTATAAAAAAATAGGTTTTACATTTAGTGTGAAAATTATATATTTTTTAAGATAACATGAGAAAAATGTGTTTCTTGCTCAGTCAAATAATCTAATTAATTATTGGTTAAATAAAAAAATATTTTACAATTATAATTATATTTTACAATATAAATTATTACAATATAATTATATTTTACAATATAATTTATATAAAATTTCACATCAGCGTTTATGAACAATGTATGTAATAATATGGTATAAATTAATAAAAATTATTTGTGCCTTTTTAATGAAATTGATTTGGACAAATATAAAGCCACATAAAAGTTTTATAATAAAATATTATGTGTCATGTCTTTTAATAATAGAAGTTGTACCATGTAAAATATTTCATATCTGTTATTATAACAAATTTTAAGATTAAAGAATTAAGTATTTACAAACATTTTACAACTTTTTTAATCCAGATATTTTTCTTGAAAATATGTTATTCTTATATAAAACAGTCGACAATATAAATTTGTAGATATTACTATTTAAAATGGTTACTGGAGCACTTTTCTTCTCCAAAGTAATTTTTGCGGCAGTTTGAATGCAAATTTTACACTAGCCAATTGATGTAAAAAAATCCATTTTCTCATTAATTTGTTTGGAAACAACTTCTTCTAATTGTAGTAGGGAATTGTCAATGTACTATTAATTAGTATCTTCCTCACAGTTTTTGACTTTAAAATATTGGTTCAGGGTTTTTTGCTAAAACGTGTATGTAAAATTCTGCACTTTTCTGCTCATTCTAAAAAAACGATTTAGGCGATCGGTTCAGCCGTTTATGAGAAAACTTCAACAAAAAATAACAAAAGGTTTTTGACCAATCACATCACACATTGATGGCCAATGACGAATCAGTATTTGTGGGATAACGTTATTTCCGTTGCATTTTAGTTTTACTTTAAAAAAATGTTTCAAATATTTTTTCCAATTTCGGTTTCAAACTATTCAGAATAAATTTTAACATTGAGATAAAAAGTGCAAAATCGAATTTTCTGAAAAATAAATATATTTTAGGGACATCAAAAAATTAAACACTTTTTATATTATAAAATATAAAATTTATTTACAAAATTAATTTGGTAACTTACATTACAAACTTATATACTAATTTCATAATTGTATAAAAATATTTGTGAACATTAAAATAAATATTTAATATTCAGGAATGTTGTAATAAAAAATTGTAAGTCTTCTAATAATTTTCAAAAATATTGATTAATTATTTTAGGATATATACATATTTCGATTTTAAATTCATAATAATGCTACTATTTTAATAATGCTTATTAAAACAATATTTTGAGGACATTTCATAAAAAAGTAAAAATAAAATTATTGTGTAAAACCTAGTGTTTACTTCGAACAATTTATTTATAAATAAAATTGTTAAAATTACAGAAAAAAAATTAAGTCGATTTTTTACTGAACCAAATAAAATTTTGTTTTTTAATTTCATCAGATTTCGTTCTGTATCATTTTCCCATCAGCTATTATTATGATTAATTTTCATTTGATAAATGTCATCTTTAAATCTATCTGAAGATGCTGCAAGTTCATCTAAATGAGCTAATTCTTCATCTAACATCAATTTTGCGATTTTCATCTTCACAGTAGCTTGTCTTCTGGCCGAAAAATTTTTCAACAATTTTGCATAACCGAGAAAAATGTGTTCGGTGCCATCTAAATTTTCTATACACCTAGGGAATAAAAAATAATAATGGATAATTTATTAGAAGATTAGTGGTTTCAAGGAGCTCTACAGGACGCACCGTTTGTACTACAATCTTGAAATTTATATATATCAAAATTCGAAGTGTCTATTATGAGATACATTTTTAATTTTGACAAGTTTTCTAACAAAATTTTGAAATATAAAAAGATTTTATCTATAGATGTCTTATATTCACAGTGTGGTTTGCGGGTGCAATGACTCTCGAAAATTTAGCATTTTCAAAGAGCTCTACAGGACGCACCGCTTGTACTACAATCTTGCAATTCAGATATATCAAAATTCAAAATGTCTATTATGAGATAATATTTTAATTTCGACAAGTTTACTAACAAAATTTTGAAATAAAATAGATTTTATCTATAGATGTCTTAAATGTAAAGAGTGGTTTATGGGTGAAATTACCTCGGAAATTTAGCATTTTCAAAAAGCTCTACAGAACGCACTGCATATACTACAAATTTGAAATTCAGATATAACATTATTCAAAGTGTCTATTATCAGATGCATTTTTAATTTCGACGAGTTTTCTAACAAAATTTTGAATTAAAAAAGATTTTATATAAAGATGTCTTATATATGAAGTGTGGTTTATGGGTGAAATGACTCTCGAAAATTTAACAATTTCAAAGAGCTCTACAGGGCACACCGTTTGTACTACAAACTTGAAATTCAGATATATCAAAATTCAAAGTGTCTATTATGAGATAAAATTTTAATATCGACAAGTTTTCTAACAAAATTTTGAACTAACAAAGATTTTACCTATAGATGTCTTATATGTAAAGTGTCTTTTTTGTGTGACTTTAGGAAGATTAACATTTTCAAAGAGCTCCACAGGACGCACCGCTTGTACTACAACCTTGTAATTCAGATATATCAAAATTCAAAGTGTGTATTTTGAGATACATTTTTAATTTCGACAAATTTTATAACAAAATTTTGAATTAAAAAAGATTTTATCTATAGATGTCTTAAGTAGATGTAAAGTGTGTTCTTTAGGTGAAATGACTCTCAGAAATTTAACATTTTCAAAGAGCTCTACAGGACGCACCGCTTGTACTACAACCTTGAAATTCAGATATATCAAAATTCAAAGTATCTATAATGAGATACATTTTTAATTTTGAAGAGTTTTTTACAAAATATTGCATTGAAAAAGATTTCGTCTATAAACGTCTTATATGTAATGTGTGCTAATAAACAATAATCGATCAATTGCAAAGAGCTCTACAGGACGTACCGCTTGTACTACAATCTTGTAATTCAGATATAACAATATTCAAAGTGTCTATTAAAAGATACATGCTTAATTTTGACAAGTTTTCTGACAAAATTTTGAATTACGGAAGATTTTATCTTTGGATGTCTTATATGTAAGTGTGCATTTTGGGTGACTTGACTTTCGGAAATTTAACATTTTCGAAGAGCTCTTCAGGACGCTACTACAGTCTTTTAATTTAATTATATCATTATTTAAAGTGTCTATAATAAAACGAATTTTTGATATTGACAAGTTTTCTAACAAAATTTTGAATTAAATGTCTTATTTACAAAGTCTAGTTATAAACGATTACAGTATGCATTTTGGAAGGATTTTTTAACTTTTTTGGGATTTATCAATTTCAATATTTATAAATTTGATTAATTTCTATTACCTGTGGGTTGCATTTCTTTTAAAATAATTCGGTATGTCACTTCCACAAGGAGTTTTGGCTTCGTGAAGTTCCACTTCTACAGGTTGCTCATTGGGAAGATAGCAAGGTAACTGTTCCTGAAAATAAAAAAAACTAGTTTATTACCACAAAATTATTAGCACAAAAATAAGCAGTATGAAATATACGCAAAATATATCCAATTACAATTGTCCTTTACCCTACCTCATCAAATTCTGGTAACTGCAATTCATCAAAAGTGGCGGCATGTTCTTCAGCAGATTCCATAGATTCGCATTTCATAGTTTTGGCATCTTTTTCTTTTTGGGCGTTATTTGCAGCATTATTGACACTGCTCTGGAAAGGCTTAACGAAGTCCATGTGTTTGGCCCAGGGCCAGTTCTTGTAGTTCTTTGCTGCCAGATGGCCAGCTTGACTTCGCAGATGTTTCGTGTAAGTGTCGCGCAGGTTTTTCCATTTTTTCTTGATGTCTTCACCTGGGCAATAGTAGTAGACATATGATGTGATAAAATTTATTAGTACAAAATCATAAACAAAAAGTTGTCTCATATAGTTGCACAAATTCTTCCTCCGAATCATTGCAAGTCACGTCCGAATATTTTCACAACCTGTCAATATCTTCGACGGTGTGATTGACATACACTTGAGTCTTTTCCATTCTCTCATTTTTTTAACAAATATCTTTTTTAAAAATTGCTGACTCACCAGTGGTGTTAAGTTGCTTTCCAATGTCCTCGTAGATGGCTTCTTTAAGTTTTGCATTTTTGTACTGAGGATGTTCCATGTCGTACAAAAGTTCGTTGGATCGCACTTTGGCGATCAGCAAGGCGGTAAAATCTGCCATTATCATTAGAAGGCGATTTTTGAATCTGAAAAATAATAAAAAATATGGGTGAATATGTGTCTAGTATAAAAATGAAAATATGTCATTGCTTAATTATATATTCCATTATTTTTCTAATTTACCTATTATACCCTTCTATATTTTGTAAAAACACATGAATTTCTTTAAAAATTTATGATCTAACAATAAATACAAATAAATTGTATTTTTTAACTTCCCGTATGAAAATTTATAGTATGAAATGCAAGAATGAACTTTTTTATATTTCTTAGCATTTCAAGGGTTTCTGAACATTTTGGTATTCCTTAGAAAAAATGTGTGTATATATATGTTGTTCGTAAACAATTTTTTGTTGACGACTTTAAGAGCACAGATCAACCGATTTGAATGCTTCAAACAACATTCGATTCTTATTGACGTGGAGACATGCTGGTTAATTTTTAGCGAAGGCAGGTCCGCCCGTGTCGTAGATCCGGGCCAAAAATGTGCAATAAAAGGCAATTCAGTTTTTGATAGAAAGGAGCGTCCGATTTGCTGATTCAAAAAACATTTTACTTATGTTTAAAAAAAATATTAAGTTTCTGGATGGCAGGTCCAGCAATTTCGGAGATCTAGGAAAAAAGTTTACAAAAATGTCATTTGGCGATCGAAAATAATTAATAGACATATGCACATCAACTTTTCAGATATTTTATAAAGATTTTAAAAATAAGTACAAATTTTGTTTTATTTTTTGGGTTCCGTACCGAAATTTATAATGTTCAAAGTTCACTTATATAAGTCGACCAAATTCCCTAAACATTTCTGATACTATGGATACACCGACTTGAATGGGTTTCAAAATTTTCAAAATATTTCAAAATTTTCAAAAAAGTCTATTTGAAAAACAAACAAAAATATCAAAAAAATTCTTTTTAAAAAATGTTTTTTTTTTTAAATTGAAATTTTCAAAATGAACATTTCTTTTCAAAATGTAAAAAAAAAGAATTTTCAAGTCGATAAACATAAAGAAAACATTAAAAAGGCTTTTTTTTAACTTTTAAAAATCTTAAATTCCTATTCAAAAAGTTCTAGTAAGATTGAAAACCATTGATCTTTTTTGACGTATTTTTTTACAGAAATATGTATTTTATAGCGTATTTTTCTAAAATGCGAAAACGTTGATCCAAACACCTGATTTGTACTAATGCTTATATATTTACTAGTCAATTTTAATTTTCAATAATAATAGTACAAAAATTATATGAGAATTCGAAAAATAGCACCAAAATTATGCTACAAATAGAAAATACTGAGAACCATTGACATTAGATTTAAAACAATGCTTAACTTTCCATATGATTACTACCATACGATATTACCAGCTAATTTTAATTTTCAACTAGCTGTAAGTGGAATTCTGTCTTAAGGCAATTAAGGCATCGTGCCTTAAGGCAAATTGCTGGAACTTCCCGTACCAAAAATTATTATTTTTTTAAAAACGATTAACATTTTTGAAAAAAAATTACTTCGAAAAAATAAGATTTTTGAGAAACTATAAATTGGACAATAAATTACTTTTTTTTGAAAAAAAAATAAAATTTTTTTTTTTT
The DNA here is from genome assembly GCF_003426905.1 of Ctenocephalides felis. Taxonomy (NCBI): domain Eukaryota; kingdom Metazoa; phylum Arthropoda; class Insecta; order Siphonaptera; family Pulicidae; genus Ctenocephalides; species Ctenocephalides felis. The sequence goes on along the minus strand of NW_020539726.1, from coordinate 33,316,288 downwards.
TTAAATCTTTTTTTTTGAAAAAAAAATGTTTTCTTTATTTTGACATATGTTGGAAGATCTGAACTTTTTTTCAAAGCAATCGTACTGCTTTAAATGCATAGAGACAAAATATAAAGCGCGTAAGCGCCGCGTCGCTGTCTAACGGGTAAACATTGGTACGGAACCCATAGGAATGTAAACAAAAGTTATACTTATTGTTAAAATCTCTATAAAATATCTGATAATTTGATGTGCATATGTCTAATGATCATTTTTAACCGCCGAATGGCATTTTTTTTTTACTCTTTTCATTAGATCTCCGAAACCGCTAGACCTGCCTTCATGAAAATTTGATCAAATATTTTGAATTATTAAAATCGGACGCTCCGTTCTCTTAAAAACTGAGGTACCGTTTTTGGCACTTTTTGCCCCATATCTCCGTAACGGCTGACCCTGCCTTCTCCAAAAACTAATCAGCACGTCTCCTTATCAATACGAATCGAATGTGTTTTGCATTATTCAAATCGGTTTATCCGTGTTCCCGAAATCGTCGACGAAAATTTGTATCCGCACACACATACACACACACATACACACACATACACACACACATACACACATACATTCATTTTTTCTAAGGTATGCCAAAATATTCAGAAACCTCTGAAACGTAAAGATATATAAAAAATTTTCATTTTAGATTTTTTTGCGATTACTATAACTTGCCCTACGGGAAGTTAAAAAAAGCAAAAGTTCGTAAAATGAGCACGAAAATTGCTAAACGATGTACTGAATAGAACAGATTTATATTAGTTTTTTAAATGATAAAATGTGTATTTAATAGCGCATTTTTCTAAAGTTGGAAAACATTGATCAGTACAATTTCTATCAATATTAAAAATATTACATTAAATTCATTAAACGAGCAGGAAAATTACTACAAGATTATTTTCAGTTCTCTAAAAACGTTGATATTTGTTTAAAAAAACAGACTGAATATTTCTAAAGTTGCATAAAAATATGCAAACTAAGCAACAGTTTATCATTACCCTCCTACATGTCAACTTACCAACTGTTAAATCCAACACTGAAACACTAGTCTTTTTACTTAATGACTGTACTCAACAAAAATACTTTCTAAAAAAATATTTTAAAATCTCTTCCCGCCCGTCGACCGTTACCGTCCGCAACCTAGCGGCGACTGACGCCTACAGTATAAATTTGTTTTTTGACGTTTTTTACACAAAAATATGTATTTTATAGCGCATTTTTCTAAAATAGGAAAACGTTGACCCAAATACTTGGTTTGTACCAATACTCATACATTTACTAGCCAAATTTAATTTTTAATAATAATATTCCAAAAATTAAAATTTCAGTTCGAAAAATGAGCACGAAAATTACTAACGGATATGCTACAAATAGAAAAGATTGAAAAAGATTGGTCTTACTTTTTTACCGAGGCAGCCATCGAATGAAATTATTTTTCATTATTAACCAGAATGATTCTTAAGTAAATCATATAAAAAATTAATTTGAGAAAATATTCAGTAGTTTTCTTATAGCATTTTCAAATAATTAGTAAAATCTCTATTTCTATTTTCGGAACTCTTTGCTCTGTATCTCCGTAACGGCTGACGCTGCCTTTGCCAAAAAATAATCAGCACATCTCCCTATCAATTGGAATGGAATGTTTTTTGAACCATTCAAATCGGTTGATCCGTACGCCCGAAATCGCCGACGAAAATTTGTATCCGCACGCACATACACACACACACACACATACATCCATTTTTTCTAAGGTATGCCAAAATGTTCAGAAACCTTTGAAACGTAAAGATACATAAAAATTTTCATTTTCGATTTTTTTGCGATTACTATAACTCACCCTACTAGAAGTTAATAATGATGTTATAAAGATCGCATATAAATTCAGAAAATTAGTACGTAATAATTTCTTAAAATGTGTCTCAAATAGAAAAAATTGAAAACTATTTATAATTGATATTTTTATTAAATTTATTTAAAAGTGTAATAGTCTATTTATCATTGTAAAAAATATATATTTAACATTGTATAAAGTTGCATATAAATATGCATATTATTACCCTCCTACAAGCCAACTTACCAACTGTTAAATCCAACACTGAAACACTTGTCTTTCTACTTAATGACTCAATAAAAATACTTTCTAAAAATATTTTTTTTAAAATCTCTTCCCGCCCGTCGACCGTTACCGTCCGCAATCCAGCGGCGACTGACGCCTGACGGGACGGGACGGTAAGAGGCGGTAAATGCAATCGCATTTGGACGAACGGATGGCAGTCGGCAGTTGGCAGTTATAGTTGGCTTAGTCTTGAGTCTTTCGTTGTATTTTGTCTTACCGCTAACAGATCGCCCCTCCACTAGAAGGACTACTGTTATGACGCTCTTCGGAGGTCGCCTTGCCTGTTGCCTTGCGTTTTACGTTGACGTTGCCTTGCCTTACGTCGCCTGCTTATTTCGAATGGTGGTTACTAAAGGTGTCCAGAACATTGTCGACATAGATGGACAAAATCGATTTTGTTGGATTTTTCTAAATTATTATACGATTTTTCACTAAAAGTGTCCAGAACATCGACTCAGATGGACAAAATCGATTTTGTAGGATTTTTCTAAATTGTTATACGATTTTTGGATAGAGGTGACAAATCGTTTTAACAAATTATTGCAATATATTATATTATATTTTTTTATTTCGATTTATTTTTTTGGTCTGATATGCTATATCATAAAAAATCTTTGTACACTGTATAAATATAATTTAAATATTATTGTATGTATAATATGACCATATCAACATTTTCGTATGTCGTCATTGTCTACTATATATATCTCAATTATATATTATCTTTATAATATTTTTCTATCAATATACAAAAACAGAAAGATCTATGGAATTAACTTACCGTAGGATAGGTTATTGTAATCGTCCAAAAATCGAAATTAAAAATTTTCACATTTTTTCACGTTTTGAAGGTTTCTAGACATTTTGGCATACCTCAAAAAAATGGATGTGTGTGTGTTTATGTATATATGGATACAATTTTTTGTTGTACGGATAAACCGATTTGAATGACTCGATTTCTACTGACAGGGAGATGTGCGGATTAGTTTTTGGCACAAGTTAGTCCAGCTGTTTCGGAGATACGGAGCAAAGAGTACAAAAAATAGAAATTAAATTTTTGAGAGTACGGAGCATCCGATTTAAATGATTTAGAAAGCATTCTACTGGTATTGTCGTAATAAAGAATTGAATACATTTTTGCAAAAGCAGTTCCAACGATCCACAAAAAGAGTTTAAAAAAATGCCATTTGGCGGTCGAAATTGAGATATTTTGTAATTTGAATCAGCGATATGAATGAGTATATAAACCTCAAAGAAATTTCAAGATCTTCAAAAAAAAAATTTAGTTTTCAGAAAATCTCCAAGTTTTCTAAAAATATCAGCATTTTCAAAAATGGAAATTTTTTCTATATTCAAATTTTTCTAATGTTTTCGAAATGTTCAAAAAAAAATCTAAATTTTCAAAAGTATAATATTTTTTCTCTGAGCTTTTAAAAATTTTAAATTACTGTACGAAAAGTTCCAGTAAGTTGCCTTAAGGCACGATTCTATACCACACTTGTTACATTCTAGCATAGGTATAATCTTCTCGTATTTATTCCTATTTCAGAATAATGAGATGCATTTCGTTCTCGAATCTATACAAATATAATTATTGAATTTTACTTAATAAAATTATTATCTTTTGTATTAATTATATAAATGTTATTCTATTATTATCGATTTTCCTTTTCCGTTTGATCGAAAAAATGGACATACCTAGTAGGCATCGTAGGTAGTAAAGGTAGGTAGAATTTATTCGTGTTTACCGCTTACGAAACGAATGAGCGAACGGTGTTTAGTAGGAGAGCTGATGTCAAATAAAAAGAGTAAATTAAATACACTTATGTATATAAGTAACCTTCAATTTTTTTTCTGCATATCTATTCTTTCGCAGGTCAACTCAGCGGTCGAACACTTCCTTTTTATGTCTAGACTATATATATATTATATATGTATGTATAACAATGTTGACGTATATGTATTACACCAATGCTCATTAAAAGCAATTTTTACTTGAGGTTATATTTGACATATATAAGTTCGAATGGAAATTTTATATCATTCTGCTTGATATCCAGCTGGTCAAAATTATGATCGTTCCCGGGATTAGTTTGTCCTAGCCCGCATTCTTAACCATTACACTATGATGAGCTGTACGCAAAAAATGATAGAGATCTGAGATAATTTATTTCTAGCAACGTCAATGTTTGAAATTGTTTTACTATATTTTTATAATTTTTTTAAAAAAAGAAACCTAGTTAATTTATTTTCTAGATTGTCTGACTCCTTTTCATAATTGTATATTGATTTCTAAAAACATTCATTACATATTTGTATTTTTTCTAGTTTTTTTAAATCACTCACAACTTATATATTGAAGTAGTAGTCTTTAAAATATTGAAATTGAATGGTTTTAACTTTATGAAGATAAATAATTTGATTATAATTAATTATCCTCGTATTAGTTTTTTACTTCAACTATATCATTCATTTTACGGTTTTAAACTAATAATTTTTTTACTAACCATCATATAATTCTTCAAATGTTTTTTTTTTGCTTTGTACGAATTTTGCTTCATAATTTCTATTAAGTTTTCGGTATTTTATTCAAATATATTATACTTGTAAAAATAGGAAGCAATTAATATTTTTGAACAGTTTTTCCATTATTATCTCAAATACCCATTTTTGTCTCTCTATTATTTAACATTTTTATTAATGGTATATATGAAGTTAATAACAAACAGTAAATTAATTGTCCTTATACTTACGAATTTCTTATATGTTGCAGGTGATCTTAAGTTAAAATTGACACAATTGTGAAGTTTACTGGCGCAGTCACAACATGACTCATAGGAATTCTGGTGAGTTTGTTATAAATTTATACCTTATAGAAAAATAAATTGTTTGGATATATTTTGATTACGCTTGATATATCTGAAGCAAAACATTTTATTTACTAGTTCATTTAAACATTAGCCTAACTTTTACCGATCATACTTCTTAAATGTTTGCGAATGCACATAAATCTCTAGATATGATATTCAGGAATTGTGAAACTAACCGAACAATAATTAGTATGTACTATGCAAATATATGTTCTATCTATTATTTAGTATTCTTTTCTTATCCTTAAGTTGTTGAAAGAATCCGAACGACGCATCTGATTTAAAAGATTCAAAAAACATCTTACTTGTATTGTCGAAATGAAAAACTGAATACATTTTTGGGAGAGTCTAGTTTCGGAGATACAGAGAAAAATGTAAAAATAAATGATATTTGGCGGTCTAAAATGATCATTAGATATATGCATATAAATTATTAGATACTTGATAAAGTTTTTAAATATTAATTTTTATTTTTTTCACAATTTTGTTGGGTTACGTACCAAGATTTTTAATTTATAAAGTTCACAGTTCAAACAAATTGTAAAATTTTCAGAACATTTTTTTTTCAAAATTTTCAGAAATATACAACGTTTTATTCTTCATATATAAATTTTAAATCTATAATTTAGTTTAAAAATGTATACATTTCATATGCGTTATTCTAATCGTGAGAAAAATATCCTCAGATGGATTTGTTCGGCATCTCTTGTTAATGTAAACATTTCTAAGTGTTTTGAGCGATAAGATCGTTGCTGTATAATATATGAACGATAAAATATATAGTATTTATAATTATCTATTTAAAACAATTGTTATTAATCAGTGATCAATATTTATTGATTTTTTTTCTTGAATATTTAATTTAGGTACAGAAAGTTCTAGCAATTTGCCTTAAGGCACAATGCCATACCCCACTAGTTTAAAAATTCTCTGAAATTAATAAAATCATAAAAATACATCGCCCTCTTCACCTAAAAACTTGAATAAATATTTTTCAACTATTACCATCTCTGTGAGTAATTCTTTCACCAGTGTCCCCATTAGCAGACGCCGCGCCGGTCTTCCCGTTGTCCGCGCCGTGTGTTTGCCTGCGACGATCGCTTCGACAAACTAACTTAAGGCAAAGATGGGCAAAGACAAGCCGAGCCAAGCCAAAACCAACTGCTCTTTGCGCTCAAACTAAAATTCAAACTCGAACGAAGCAAGCAGGTGTCTCCAAGGTTCCAAGAACACAAAAATGAGAGGAATCGAATAACACTATTATTATTATTGTTGTGAATGAAATTTAAATGTTCCATATAGAAGGATCAAGGAATACTGTATAAGAGCGTCTTATTTGGAACGAGATTTTTTGCAAAATGTAATATAACAAAATAGTATAAACTGACATTAGAAGATAAACTAGAGGTGTATGGCTTCGTGCCTTGAGGCAAATTGCTGGGACTTCCCGTACCAAAAATTATTTTTAACTTCCCGTAGGGTAAGTTATTGTAATCGTCCAAAAATCGAAATTGAAAATTTTTGCATTTCTCGACGTTTTGAAGGTTTTGGCATACCTCAGAAAAAATGGATATGTGTGTGTGTGTATGTATGTATGGATACAATTATGTCCATGATTTCGCGCGCACGAATGAACCGATTAGAATGATTCGAAAAACATTCGATTTCTATTGAAAGGGAGATATGATTATTAGTTTTTGTCAAAGGCAGGTCCAGCCGTTTCGAAGAGACGATAGAAATCGAGGTTATGAGAGAACGGAGCATCCGATTTGATGATCCAAAAAAACATTCAATTTGTAATGATGGGAAAAAGTGGTGATTTGATTTGGACAAAGGCAGGTCCAATTGTTTCGAAGATACGAAGCTAAATTTGCGGAAAATGGCAGCTTTTGAGAAAACTAAGCATTCTATTTGAATGATTTAAAAAATCATTTTAATTTTTATAAATATTAGATATTTTTTCTTCATTTTAAATCCGATTGATTAGGTTTTGTTTATCTACTTTTAATATTTGAATAATGAAAGATGTAATCATTCATAATAACCTATGTTCACGCCAAAATCAAGGCATTGCCATATATCGATATAAAAACAAAATATAATAAAAAATCATCGTAAAATAAAATCGATCAATACAATACATATTAAACTTTGAGAATATAGTAAATACAAATACAATTTGTAGTTATATTAAAAATAAATACGTAATTAATATTATAATTCAATTGTTTTACAACAAATTATTGGTCCTTCGAAAAAATCAATCAAACCAAACAAACAACCTATTTAAAAACAGTTAATATTCCTCGAATATTTTATTAAGATGCGGGAGTTCCAGCAATTTGCCTTAAGGCACGATTTCATACACTACTAGTTATACTTTTAATTACAATTAGTCATACTAGGACATTCAGAATATTCCAGAATATAACAGCTACTATAGAGTAAATACTGATATTTCTATATACTTAATAGAAATATACACTATATTTTAATAGTGAATATTTAATAAATCAAATGGAAAATATTAAAAATATCGAATAAAAAGTACTTAAGAACATATTATAAATTAAGAGATCTCACATATTTGGATTTTTGCCACGATAGATAGCGCGCGCGTGCCTAAATGCACCTCGCGCTGCGCAATATAGTTCGCCCGTTTAAGTATAAATACAAATTCCTTTGTTCGAGTAGTGTTCTTGCTTCGGCAGAACATATACTAAAATTGGAACGATACAGAGAAGATTAGCATGGCCCCTGCGCAAGGATGACACGCAAAATCGTGAAGCGTTCCACATTTTTTCGAGAAAATTTTGCAAAAATAAAGATCTTCCACATATACAGTAAAAATGTATAAAAGTGAATTAAAAATTTAGAACTAAGAGTTCCAATATTTTCACGTAGGCGTATGTTCAAACTTCGATTAAATTTACTTTTCTCCTGGTGAATTAACTGCCTAAATTATTGCTGATCAAAATGTGGCACAACCGGAGTAACTATCTATCCACGTCAAAAATTGAGCCGTAACTACACATATATTTTTATTCAAATTATTCTTTCCTAAGTCGTTTCATTGTACACAAAATGGTCTATTGTGGCAGAGTTTTCTTCTTTATTACGGCCATGCAATGACACAGCCCACGAGGCATATAATAAGGCACAATTATGCATTGTCTGCATATAATTTTCTCCACTTTTTTCTTTCTCTGTGACATCTATGATCTAATAACATATGATAGTCGTTATTATTCGCAATTATTATTATTTAATGTGATACACAATACAGAATAATAATACGGTACGTTTCATATAAGTAGACTCATTATGGTGCGATTTCTTTCGCAACGGGGCACGGACATGGGCTCTTGAATATGGAATATATTATATTGATAATGGATGCTGTCTTGTGTTTTATTTATACCTTTGAAAGGTAAATTTGGGGTTGCATCTTAAAATAATCATTTTTTGTAATGTTCACAGTGAGACTTACTTCCAACTCATATATTGGGATGCTGAATAGGATATTTCACTCGATGATGCATCTAATATGGCTCAACAATCAACAAACAACATACATCAAGATGTAACAGAATTATTTGCAATATTTTAATTATCCAAAAATCAAAATTGAAAACTCTTGTATATCTTCACGTTTCAAAGATTTCTGAACATTTTGGCATACCTTAGAGCAAATGGATGAGTGTGTGTGTGTATGTATGTACGGATACAATTTCTTGTCCACGTTTTTGAGCACGGATCAACCGTTTCAGTGGTTCAAAAAACTTTCGATTCCTATTGATAGGGAGATATGCTGATTAGTTTTTAGCAAAGGCCGGTCCAGCTGTTTCGGAGATACAAATCAAAGAGTGCAGAAAATAGAATTCGAGTTTTTGAGAGGACGGAGCATATGATTTAAGCGATTTAAAAAACATTCGATTCCTAGTGATGGAGAGAAGTGGTGATTAGATTTTGACAAAGACAGGCCCAGCCGTTTCGGAGATATAGAGCAAAAAGTGATAAAAATGTCAGTTTTTAAGGGAACAGTTCAACCGATTTGAATGATTTAAAAAACATTCTATTCGTAATTATGGGGAGAAGTGGTGATTAGATTTTGGTAAAGGCAGGTCCAACCGTTCGGAGATACGAAGCAATGAATGCAAAAATAGAAATCGAGTTTTTATGAGAACAGGTCAACCGATCGCAATGATTTAAAAAAACATTCGATTCGTAATAATGGGGAGAAGTGGTGATTAGATTTTGACAAAGACAGGTCCGGCCGTTTCGAAGATATAGAGCAAAAAGTGCTAAATTTGCAGTTTTTTAAAAGAACAGATCAACCGACTTGAATAATTTAAAAAAAACATTCTATTCGTAGTTATGGTAAGAAGTGTTGATTAGATTTTGGTAAAGGCAGGTCCAGCCGTTTCGGAGATACAGAGCAAAAAGTGATAAAAATGGTAGTTTTTTAAGAGAAGAATCAACCGATTTGCATGATTTAAAACACATTCCATTCGTAATGATGGGGAAAAGTGGTGATTAGATTTTCGCAATGGCAGGTCCAGCCGTTTCGGTGATATAGAGCAAGAAGTTTTAAAATGCCTGTTTTTAAGAAAACATCAACCGATTTGAATGATTTAAAAATCATTCTATTTGTAGTGATGGGGAGAATTGATGACTAGATTTTGGCAAAGACAGGTTCAGCTGTTTCAGAGATATAGAGCGAAAAGCGCTAAAAATGTCAGTTTTTAAGAGAACAGATCTACCGTCAAGATTTGAGAGTACTGTAAGCATCGGATTTCGATTATTCAAAACACTTTTTGCTTGTGTTTTGGAAAAAAAAATTTTCAATATCAAAAATAATTCAGATTTTAGTTTTAATTCTAGCTAAAGTTCTAAAGCTCACTTATATAATTTAAATAAATAATTTTAACTTTGCATTTCAGTTTATATAATTCTTATAAATATTAGAAAATGTCACGTATTTATATTAATCTAAATTATTTGAAAATATTTAAGATTCCTCGAACATTACGGTACGGGAAGTACCAGCAATTTGGCTTAAGCCACTAGTTTAGATTTTTATTTATATGTATAACACAGCAATGCTTGATCGGATACAGCTAGTAATTAACACAAAATCAAATTGGTCCTTGTGCCTCGCCCTATATCATTTTTATAAAAATAAACCTTACATTTTAATTTTATCTCGTCTAAATTTTTACTTAAA
>NW_020539726.1:33251565-33305045 GCF_003426905.1 Ctenocephalides felis | reverse complement strand
ATCAGAAGTGGTTGAGATGGTTAGAATCTTATTAGAAACATGAAGAACTTGGAACTACATCTTCTAAAATACTTTAATTGTAAGGATTTTGGTTTGTTTCTGCTTCGAAAAATTTAATGTAGCAAAATAATGACACAAAACATTTATTTTGATAGTCCTATTTATGACGAATATTAGATGAATATAGGCTGTGCTATAGTCTTGATTTTTCTAGAAAAACTTCAAATAATTCTGAGGTTAATTCTGAGTTGATAATTAAAGACACTCAATAATAATTTTTATATCCTACATATTTAGTCAATAATTCCAATAAAAATTTGTAAAACTTCACTTGAATGTTCTAATTTAAAGGTTCTAAAATTGTGGATTTTCACAGTTTTATTTTTCTTAATAAATATATAGATATCATTCATTTACCATGTTAAAGTAAACTCTTTCACACATTTTTTTCAAAAATGCCATTTTCATAAAAAGGGGTTAAAGTTGTGTTGATTTTTGATAACACATTGAGTTATTTTTTTCTAGTTTGAAATCCAGACAACATAAATTTGTTGATTTTTGATTAGTTTACAAGATGAATTGCAATGATTGTGAGGTTTCCAAAATGTATGTAAGAGAATCAACATATGTATTTGAATAATTTATATATATATATATATATATATATATATTATATATATATACACCCTAAAATTTTAATTTCTACGGACGTTTCCTCTTAAAAATTTAACCTTCATTCGGAGTATACCCCGGTCGTGCGAGGCGAGGCATATACCAATATCATATCATAGTAGGACATCTAGTCACAAATTTTGAGTAAAATATTTAAAATCAAACGATAAAAGGTAATGCATAACTTAGTAAATGAGTCTTTTTTCTAAACGTCCAATGTTTCATAGATAAATTTAATAAGTTAATCTTATTTAATAAAGTAAGAAACTAGATCAAATGGATATGAATGGAATTAGTAAATGAAATTTTCAGATTTTTATAAATTAAAATCGACGTCTATGAATTTTTGAAGTACGCTGTTTTGTGCTAAAAAGATTGAAAAATTTAAAAACTAAACTAGTGGTGCATGGCATCGTGCCTTAAGCAAATTGCTGAAACTTCCGAAAGAAACTAAAATTTTTAGAAAACTGAAAAAATTAGATTTTTTAAAAAAAAAAGACACGGAGTTTCAAAAAATTTTTTTTCAGCATTGAATTTTTCTAAAATCTTTTTTAGCTCAAGAAACATTATATCGTCTCTTTCAGTTAAGTTTTAATTTTTGCCATGTAGTTTTTTTTTTTTAAATTTGTAAACAATTTTTTTTAACAACTTTAACAGAAGAATTTTTAAAAATTTTCCATGTAGTTTTTTTTATAAAATTTTGTAAAAATTTTTTTGCAAAAACTATTTTTAAGTGATTTCTGCATGCCTTCGTATAGAACTTTAACAGAAGAATTTTTGATTACGGTTGAAATACTATTAATTTACTATCTACTAACTATTCATTATAAAACTTATTAACTTACTTTACAGTTTAACTTCCCTTAGGGTAAATTGTAGTCATCGTTCAAAAATCGAAAATAATTTTTTTTGCATATCTTTATGTTTCACAGCTTTCTGAACATTTTGGCATACCTTATAAAAAATGGATGTGTGTGTATGTATTTTTCGTCGACGTTTTCGGGAGTTCCGGTTAACCGATTTGAATGATTCAAAACGCATTCGATTATTATTGATTGGGAGATGTGCTAATTAGTTTTTGGCAAAGTCAGGATCAGCCGTTACGGAGATATGGGGCAAAAAGTGCCCAAAAGGGTAATGCACTTTGTGAGAGAACGAATACTCGATTTGAATGATTTAACGAACATTTTACTTGTAATGACGAATTGAATAATTGATGAAATTTTTGGTCTAGCGGTTTTGTAGATACAGACTAAAAAGTAATAAAAAAATATTTGGTAGTCAAAAATGAACATTCAACGTATGCACATCAAATTATCAGATATTTGATGAAGTTTTTAAAAATAAGTACTAATTTTTTTTTACAATTTTCTTGAGTTCTGTACCAAGATTTTTAATTTTTGAAGTTTACTTCTACGATTCAAGGAAGTTTCAAAATTTTCCGAAAAAAATTCAAATTTTCAAAAATATACAAAGTTTTATACGTCAAATATGAATTTTAAATTTACAATTCAGTACCAAAATGTATATATTTCAAATGCGTTATGCTAATCGTAAGAAATATATTCACAGATGGATTCATTCGACACCTTTTGTAAATGTAAACTTTTTCAAGTGCTTTGAGCTATAAGATCCTCACTCTATGTTTTATGAACAATAAAATGTATAGTGAATATTATTATCTATTTGAAAATGTATAAAACGATTGTTGTAAATGATTGATCATTTTTTATTGATTACTGATTTTTTCCCTCGAATATGTAATTCTGGGACGGGAAGTTTCAGCAATTTCCCTAACACCACTAATTCTTTTTTTGAACTGAAGTGTGTCACTTGAGGCCACTCGGTAACCCACGGGGTAAAAACACAAAAACTATACATAATTTTATTTTTACTTCCTTCCTTCCAGCTCTCCGTCTATTACCTATATATTCACCAAACTGTACAAACTTCTCATCCAGAAATCTCCTGGTTTTCCTTCCAACTCCTTCCATGTTCCGAAACTCCGTTCTTTCTGAGCCGGTTCCATGTAGATATACACACACGGTGCGCCAGCAAGTATGAACCGAGAGCGCTATGGCGCTGCCGAAGGAAATTTCAGTACTTGATGTCGGAGCAGGAGTACAGTCGTCCTAGTAATTCGGAGTTTGGAGTGTATTAGGATTTCTGATAAGGAGTGAAGCAAGGAATAGACGGAGTGGTTTTACTGCACTATACCAAGAAGGATGTAGGGATGGGAAGATGATGGTTGAAGGTTTTCGATCTGTAGTGGGGTGAAAAATTAAGGTCACGAGTTTTAATTATTTTTTTGTTAGATAAAATTATTTGAGTGTTTGTTATTTGTTAACTTTCCGTAGAGTAAGTTATAGTAATCGCAAAAAAATCGAAATTAAAAATTATTATATATCTTTACGTTTTAAAGGTTTCTGAATATTTTGGCATACCTCAGTAAAAATGGATGTATGTGTGTTTTGTTTGTCCGCATTTTTTTGTTCACGTTTTCGGGCGCATGAATTAACCGATTTGAATGGTTCAAAAAACATTCGAATCCTATTGATAGGGAGATGTGCTGATTAGTTTTTGGCGAAGGCGGGCCCAGCCGTTACGGAGATAAAGAGCAAAACGTGCATAAAATATAAATCAAGTTTTTGAGAGAACGAAACATCCGATTTGAATGATCTGAAAAACTTTCAAATTGTAATGATGAGAAGAAGTCGTGATTAGTTTTTGGCATAGACAGGAGCAATCGTTTCGTAGATACCGAGCAAAATGTGCAAAAATGGCAGGTTTTGAGAGAACTATTAAACATCCGATTTTAATGATTCAAAAAAACTTCCTGCTTGTGTTGACAAAACGATTGCTTTTGGGAAAAAAATAATTTTTCAGAAATTTTTTAGTTAGATTTGTTGTTTAATTGAATAAAAAACTGGTGTAAGTGGCATTTAGCCTTAAGACATGTTGCGTGAACTTCCCGCTCTGTGTAAACGATAAACTTGATCCATAAAGGTAGACTTAATTTCCGTTTTTCTGATTATTCAAAATTATAAGCTCGCAGAAGTTTCTAATTGCCGACAGTCCAGCAGTCCGGCATTCGATAGACCGGCATTCTGAAAATCCGGCGAACTATGGATTTCTGGGTTTTTGGATTGTCGGACTATCGAATTGCCGAACTGCCCGGACTGCTGGACTATCGCAATAATAAACATCTATTTAAGAACTACAAAACTTTACACTTTGGGACTCGAATTTTTCTGAACTTCAAATTTTAGGTTCTCCTTAAAAACTGACTAAATTTCGACTACTGAAGAAACTTTTTTCCATTAAATTTTATTATTCAAAATACTCCAGTCATTTATTTAAAAAAATGCAGATGAGTTATTGAATTTTCATTGTGAAGCATAATAGTATGAATGCTATAGCATTCAAATTTCAATGTAAATTATTAACTTCCCGTACGGTAAGTTATTGTGATTATTCAAATTTATGCATATTTTCACGTTTCAATGGTTTCTGAACATTTTGGCATACCTCAGAAAAAATGGATGTATGTGTGTGTGTGCGTGTGTGTATGTATGTATGTGCAAATACAATTTTTTATCGACGATTTCAGGAACACCGATCAACCGATTTGAATGGTTCAAAAAACATTCGATTCCTATTGATGGGAAGAGATGTTGTTTAATTTTTGGCAAAGGCAGGTCCAGCCGTTTCGGAGATACGGGGCAAAAAGTGCCAAAAATGATAATTCAATTTTTGGCACTTTGAATTTGATTTGAATAATTCAATAAAACATTTTATTTGTATTGATGAAATGAAGAACTTATAAAATTTCTGAGAAGGCAGGTCTAGGGGTTTTGGAGATACAGAGAAAAAACTAAAAAAAAATGATGAAAGAGAAGAGGTCAAAAATGATCATTAGACTTATGCACATCAAATTATCAGATATTTTATGGAGATTTTAAAAATAAATACTATTTTTTGGGGTTCCGTACTGAGATTTTTAATTTTTAAAGCTCACTTACACGGTTCAAAAAAAAATTTCAAAATTTTCAGAATAAAAAAATCAAAAGTTTCAAAAATATACAAAATGTAAATGCTTTAAATATAAATTTTAAATTAACAATTCAGTTTAAAAATGTATATATTTAAAATGCGTTATTCTAATCGTAAGAAATATATCCTCAGACGAATTCATTTGGCATCTTTAGTTAATGTAGACATTCTTAAGTGTTTTGAGCAATAACATCGTCACTGTATAATAAATGCACTATAAAATATATAGTAATTGTAATTATCTCTTTGAAAATATTTAAAACAATTGTTATTAATCATTGATCAATATTTATTGATTATTAATCTTTTTTGCTCAAATATTTAATTTTGTACGGGAAGTTTCAGCAATTTGCCTTGAGGCGTGATGCCATGCACCACTAGTTGTAATTATTATACCTGTCCAAGTAACGACTAACTGATTCTTGACATATTTTTTTATTATATTGTCTTTTCGCATAAATTAGCTTGGACAAGAATTTTGGGTGAAATAGAAGTGCAATACTTGACGTGGATGCTATAGCATTCATCTAGTATATAATGATTAAAATATGATAATCTGACTACCCCTTAAATTTTGGTTATCACAACCAACTTAAAAACTAGTAGGGTGCATGGCATCGTGCCTTAAGGCAAATTGCTGGAACTTCCCGTACCGTAATTAAAAATCTTAGTACGGAACCTAAAAAAAATACCCAAAATGTGTACACATTATTAAAATCTTTATAAAATATCTGATAATTTAATGTACATATGTCCAATAAACATTTTTGACCGACAAATGACATTTTTTTCAACTTATTTGTATTAAGAGTCCATAACCGCTGGACCTGCCTTCCCAAAAATTTAATCAGTTGTTCATCTTGTCAATACAAGTAAAATGTTTTTTGAAATATTCAAATCGGACGCTCCGTCAAAAACTCGATTTCTACTTTTTATACTCTTTGCCAAGTATCTTCGGAACGGCTAGACCTGCCTTTGCCAAAAACTACTCAGCTCGCCTCATTATTAATACGAATCGAATGTTTTTCAAATTATTCAAATCGGTTGATCGGTGTTCCCGAAATTATCGACAAAATTTGTATCCGCACCACACACACACACACACACATACATACACAGACACATACATTAATTTTTTCTGAAGTATGCCAAAATGTTCAGAAACCTCTGAAACGTAAAGATATATAAAAAAATTTATTTTCGTTTTTTTTGTGATTACTATAACTTACCCTACGGAAAGTTAATCACACGACTGTCAATTATTGTACCTCGCCGAAACTTTTACTGTCCGCGAACGTGTCAATAACAATTTTCCTAAAATCTACCATTTAATCTTTCGCTGTCCGTCCGAAAGTTTTTTACTTCACAGCATGCGAACTAAGAAATGTCAAAAATTTCAATGTGTTCCTTCCTCCTCGTCTCTGACGTCGACGTCTTTTGTGTTTTGTCGGATGGTGGAACGTGGAACGTGGAATCTGGAATTCGGAATTCGGAATTCGAAATAGAGGATTCTGGATTTCGGGAACTCGACTTGAGTTTTCGATATCAAGGGACTGGGACGAGGACAAAACAGCCGAGAGAAACAGAGCCCGAGCCCGAGCCGAGACGATGGAGAATTCTGAGCCGGGCCGAGAGCTCGCTCATATGTTTGTACGCTAGACTGACTGGTCTCGGTGGTGGATAAAGACAGGGTTAAGGAAAAAGTTTTAAAATTTTGATAAAAATCGAAAATAAAATTTTTTGCATTCACGTTTCAGAAGTTTCTGAACATTTTGGCATATGTGCGTATGTATGGATAAAATTTTTATATGTATGTTGAACTTCAACTTGACTCGTTGAGTAAACGCTCGTGATGTCTTAGAGAACAAAAATTGTAATAGAGGTATCTTAGAAATAGATACCTTAAGGCACATTGCTGGAAATTCCAGTATTGAATACTAAATTATTTAAAAAATATTTGCAAAACTTTAAAAAAATTAGATTTTTGTCAAAATTTGACTTATTTGAAAAATTTGATTTTTTTTGTATTTTAATTTTTTTTTTTAAAATTGTCAATACAAATAAAATATTTTTTGAATTATTCAAATCAGTTGATCTGTGTTTACAAAATCGTCGACAAAAATTTGTATCCGCACACACACGCACATACACACATAAATCCATTTTTTCTAAGGTATGCCAAAATGTTCAGAAACATTTGAAACGTAAAGATAAATAAAAATTTTCATTTTCGATTTTTTTGCCATCACAATAACTTACTCTACGGGAAGAAACAGAAGTAGCAAAGGAAAAAGAAATAAAAATATGTAAAGTGTTGCATATAACTGTAGGATCCAGATAGACAGAATTTATTTTGTTTACAGTATTAAATACTCGTAAGTAAATTATTACTATTATTATTATATTAATTATTATTATTATATTTACTCAATTAATGCAGAATTTTGCTTTAACTATTGTGCCTTAAGGCAAATTACTGGAACTTTCTGTGCCGAAAGTTTTTGTTTCAATTATTATCTTATATTCTTATAACCTGGTCATGTGCTAGTATCAGTGCCTTGTTCCGTATAGTCTGTAGTATCCTTAAGTTTGACTTTCTTAACACATTCTATGCGGATCTTTGTTTAGAAGCCCTTATAATAAAAAATGGGTTTAACATTTAGTGTAAAGAAAATATATTTCTTTAAAAAACATAAGAAGAAGGTTTATCTTGCTCAGACAAATGATATCGTGAATTTTTATGTTGAATTAAGCAATGTAAAATATTGCTATTTATAATATTTTGTATAGGTAATTTAATATGTAAGAATATGGTAATATTATGAATAATTATTTGTGCCTATTTTTATTCTTAGAAAATCCCCTTTTTAAACTTAGAAAAAAATCCATTTTTAAGAACTTTAAAAATTTTCAGAAAAAAATTACGTTTTTGAATTTTTTTTTTAATATATTTTGATATATATTTTTAACTTTTTTAAAGCAATCGTGCGCAGCTGAATTGTAAACATTGAGAAACAAGAAACAAGAAACATTGTAACAAAAACCATAGAAATGTACAAAAACTTTTACCTATTATTAAAATTGCCAAATGGCATTTTTGTACTTTTAATGGAATTTCCGAAACGGAAAAGCTAACCAGCACGTCCCACCATCAATACAAATCGAATGTTTGAATTATTTAAATCGGTTGATTCGTGCTCACAAAATCGTCGACGAAAATTTTTATCCTCACACACACACACACATATACAACATTTTGGTCTACCTTAGAAAAAATTGATGTATGTGCGCGCAGATACAAATTTTGTCATTACGGTTAACCACGTGATATATGACACATGACATTTAATAAATCGGGAGTGTTCTACGATTGTCGGCAACGCTCGTTTACTAAGTGATATCACAGTCCCCTTCTATCTTTTGACATTGACTTATTTTGTACTCGACTAGCAAGCGGTCCATGTAGTGTAAGGCCTATTATTATATATTATAAATTTGAATGACAATTTTGTAAGTACATAACACTTCCGATTTTGTTTGGATTTCTATTCACAGGTATATCTTTCTTTATATCTGTTCTATCAATACAATAATAATTATTTTAAATATAAAAGGTGTGATACAATAGTGTGACAAAAAAGGAGAAGATAATTTTCTTAAAAAAAAAATTACATGATGTTTATAATAATAAATGATTATACAAAAAGAAAAACAAAACAATAGATTTATTGACTCTGAAAATCGGTAACGAGGGATTTTGTAAGTTAAAAATTATTTTTCTTTACCTTTGGCCACCACTGCTCTACAAGATACGTACATGCACACAGAAGAGTATGCTCAGAAAGTATTCAGTATTCGGTTGCTATATATTTAATGTTCAAAATTTCTATATTTGATGTCGGAGCTATATCAAGAGACACAGCAGACACAGGAAGGAAAAAAATGCACGAATTTTCTTTTTTCTTTTTTTTTTTCTCTCTTTCCAAGCCTGCCTGAACGCCGTCATAGACGGACAGGGACGAACTGGGAAAAGATACAGTAAAATATTAGAGGCCTACGAAAAGTGGTTGAATTGTAGAAATTCCTAAACCAGACATTTTGCTGGAAGAAATATACATACTTGTAATTTTAACTGTATTTTTTTGATGTTTTTGTTTCAAAAGTTGAAAATCGCTGGATACAAATTTGTAGAGAAATTTATGAGATTTAAATTCATATGAAATAATATATATATAACAGAAAAAAAAATTACACAATAAAAGCAAATGTAAAGTTATGTACCCAAAGTTTCCGAAGAAACGTATAGTGCAGTAAACAAAGAAGAAAAAATGGATTTTCAGTTTTTTACTGTGCTTCGATTTGCATGAAATTTTGGAATTAGGTTCATCTTACCCTCAAGTTCAAAAGTGAAAACAATTTAGACTCCCCTTCTCAGTTGTGCAATTTTATTTTTTCAAAATAACGTCGGATATCGATAGAATAACTAATTATAAGAAAAACATGTCTCTTAAAGTTTTGCAAAAAATCTAATACTCTTCAAGTTACTGGGTACTAAAAATTCATATATTTTGGCGTTTTTCTTAGTTTTTTTGCAAATGTCTCCAAAAATATACAACTTGGGGGTAACGGGTAAGATGAGAATTCCAAAATTTCAAGAAAATTGGAGCACAGTAAAAAAATTAGACCCAAAACGCTCCATTGACTGGAGTAGTAACTAGTTTTGTAATTGTATAGTTTAACTATTTGTTAATAAATATGTAATGTTAAAAATTATTGCAGTCAAAATTCCTACAAAATGTGTGGTATAGTGTTGAATTAATACAAAAAATTGTAGCAAAAAATTACTGAATTACCTCTTTCAACTCCGCTTTACTACATCCAATTTTTTCTTCTATTTCCATCAAACCTTGAATAGAATTTATCGTACCGATTTCACGGCAAATTGCATACAATTTAAAACGTTTAAATAGTCAGGGACAGAATTCAAAATTGAACGTTTCGAAAAAAGAACCAATTCCCTATTACTAATTGTAAGAAAGAATTACTTTTATAGATATATTTAGCAATGCGAATTAAAGTAAATGGCCTTGGTTGAAATTAGTTGAGGTGGTTACATAGTGTGAGAGCTAGAAGGAAAGGAAGGGAATGATTTGTGGGTTTTAGAAATATTGAGTTATTATTATGATTGAATAACTTCAGGTACAATAATTTATTTATGCGATTTTTTCTGTAAATTTTGTGAGTTTTAAAATGGTTTTGAAGTGTGAAGAATCATATTGCTTAATTATTGCATATTATTGATTATGGCAGATTTTTGTAAAATAAACAATACATAAAGACTGAATGGTACATAAGTTGTCTTGTTCCTTGAGTATTATCAGATATTTTATATCAGTACTCTTAGAAAAACAGTATATTATATTTATGTAACAAAATAGAAAACATTCGACATTTTTTCAAAAAAAAAAATTATTAAGACATATTTTTAGTAATAGTGTTTTATGTAATATGGAAAAACAGTATATTATATTTATGTAACAAAAAAAAATTCGACATTTCTCCCAGAAAAAAAATTAAAATAATAGTGTGATTCAATTGATTGATCAGGGTATGGTGTGGCATAGCGTGTTTGCCATATCAAATTATTTCTTTTGTAAATTGGTCAAATGCTAGTTTCAGTGCCTCGTTCTGTATAGTCTGTAGTCTTCGTAAGTAATTTTACTGCTCTTATGATGAAGAAATGGGTTTATTTCTCTTGTAAATTGGTCAAGTGCTAGTCTCAGTGCCTTGTTTTGTGTAGTCTGTAGTCTTCGTCAATTCGTCCTTTTTGACACATTCTATGCTGATTTTCATTTGGAGGATCTTGGAAAATGATTTGTAATTTTACTGCCCTTATGATAAAAAATTGGTTTATTTTTCTTGCAAATTGGTCAAGTGCTAGTCTCAGTGCCTTGTTCTGTATAGTTTGTAGTCTTCGTAAATTCTTCTTTTTGGACACATTTTATGCAGCTTTTTATTTGAAGGTTTTTGGATAATAATTTGTAATGCCGTTATGATAAAAATAGGTTTATTTCTCTTATAAATTAGTCAAGTGCTAGTCTCAGTGCCTTGTTCTGTGTAGTCTATAGTTGTCCATAAATTTGTCTTTTTTTACACATTCCATGCGGATTTTTGTTTGGAGATTCTTGGTTAATAATTTGTAATTTCACTGAGCTTATTAAAAAAATAGGTTTAACATTTAGTGTAAAAAATTTATATATTTCTTACAATAACATAAGAAAAATGTGTTTCTTGCTTGGACAAATAATCTCGTTAATTTTTTTTGAATTAAGCAATATTTTACATTTACAATATTTTCATATAAAATTTTTCATAACGTGTAAACGGTGTATGTAATAATAAGGTAAAATTAATAAAAATTATTTGTGCCTTTTTAATACAGTTGATTTTGACAAATATAAAGCAATATAAAATTTGTATAATTTTAATAATATTTTTAATATTATTTTAATAATATAATCTGCACCATGTAAAATATTCACATCTTTTATCTGTTACTACAATAAATTTTAAGATTAGGGGATTAAATATGTACAGACATTTCGTTTTTCACATCTCTTTTAACCTAGATACTTTATTTAAAAACTTGTTATTCTTATATAAAACAGCCGACAATGTAAATTTGTATTAATATCTATTTAAAATGGTTTCTTTTCTATAAATATCTTCGAAAATTTCATTCCCCAAGTATTATTTGCAGCAATTTGAATGCAAATTGTAATTGGGTGTCCATTGATGTAAATCGATCCATTTCCACATTAATTTGTTCGGGAACGACTTCTTTTAATTGTAATAGGGAATTGGTAATGTACTATTAATTAGTATCTTTCTCAAAGTTTTTAACTTTTCAATTTTGGTTAAGGATTGTTTGCTCAAACATGTACGTAAAATTTTGTACTTTTCTGCTGATTCTAAAGAAACGGTTTGGCCGATCTTCGTATAAAAATAAGCAACGCTAATCCGTATAAAGTTTCATCGAATGTGTTTAAAATTTAAAAATCGGTTTAGTCGTTTTTTGAGAAAACGTTGATGAAAAATAACAAGAGGATCTTGACCAATCACATCACACAATGATAGCCAATGGCAATCAATATTTGTGGCGTAACGTTATTTCCGTTGCATTTTAGTTTTACTTTAAAAAAATATTTCAAATATTTTCTCTAATTTTGGTTTCAAACTATTCAGAATAACTTTTAACATTGAGATAAAAAAACTGCAAAATCGAATTTTCTGAAAAATAAATATATTTTAGGGACATCAAAAAACTAAACACTTTTTATATTATAAAAAATATAAAATTTATTTACAAAATTAATTTGGTAACTTACATTACAAACTTATATACTAATTTCATACTTGTATAAAAATATTTGTGAACATTAAAATAAATATTTAATATTCGGGAATGTTGTAATAAAAATTGTAAGTCTTCTAATAATTTTCAAAAATATTGATTAATTATTTTAGGATATATACATATTTCGATTTTAAATTCATAATAATGCCAATATTTTAATAATGCTAATTAAAACAATATTTTGAGGACATTTAATAAAAAAGTAAAAATAAAATTGATAAAAAGATTTAAATAAAATTATTTTTGGAAAAGCTAGTTGTTACAAACAAAAATGTTAAAAATATAGTTGAAAAGAAATTAAGTCGATTTTTTACTCATGATTTAAAGTCATTCAAAACAAATAAAGATTTTTTTTTAATTTTGTGTGGAATGCCTTTTCTGTATCATTTTCCCATCAGCTATTATTATGATTAATTTTCATTTGATAAATATCATCTTTAAATCTATCTGAAGATGCAGCAAGTTCATCCAGATGAGCTAATTCTTCATCTAACATCAATTTCGCGATTTTCATCTTAACAGTAGCTTGTCTTCTGGCAGAAAAATTTTTCAACAATTTTGCATAACCGAGAAAAATGTGTTCGGTGCCATCTAAATTTTCTATACACCTAAGGGATAAAAAAATAATAAAGGATAAAATACTTACTGGGAAGATTAGTATTTTTGAAGAGCTCTACAGGGCGCACCGCTTGTACTACAACCTTGTAATTTAAATATATCAAAATTCAAAGTGTCTATTATAAGATACATTTTTAATTTCGACAAGTTTTCTAACAAAATTTTGCATTAAAAAAGATTTTATCTATAGATGTCTTATATGTAAAGTGTGGTTTATGGGTGAAATGACTCTCGGAAATTTAACATTTTCAAAGAGCTCTACAGGGCGCACCGCTTGTACTACAACCTTGAAATTCAGATATAACATTATTCAAAGTGTCTATTATGAGATACATTTTTAATTTCGAAAAGCTTTCTAACAAAATTTTGAATTAAAAAAGATTTTATCTATAGATGTCTTATTTGTAAAGTGTGGTTTATGGGTGAAATGACTCTCGGAAGATTAACATTTCCAAGGAGCTTTGCAAGACGTACCGCTTGTACTACAACCTTGAAATTCAGATATAACATTACTCAAAGTGTATATTACAAGATAAAATTTTAATTTCGACAAGTTTTTTAACGAAATATTGAATTAAAAAATATTTTATCAATACATGTCTTATATGTATTGCTGAAGTGTCTCTCGGATGATTACTATTTTCAAAGAGCTCTACAGGGCGCACCGCTTGTACTATAACCTTGTAATTAATATATATCAAAATTCAAAGTGTCTATTATAAGATACATGTTTAATTTTGAAGAGTTTTCTAACGAAATTTCGAATTAAAAAAAAAATTATCTATGGATGTCTTATATGTAAAGTGTGGTTTATGGGTGAAATGAGTCTTAGAAATTTAACATTTTCAAAGAGCTCTGCAGGGCGCACTGTTTACACTACAACCTTGTAATTTAAAAATAGCATTATTCAAAGGGTCTATTATAAGATACATCTTTAGTTTCGACAAGTTTTCTAACAAAATTTTGCATTAAGGAAAATTTTATCTACGCATGTCGGCTGAAATGTCTCTCGAAAGATTACGATTTTCAAAGAGCTGCACAGGACGCACCGCTGTACTACAATATTGAAATTCAGAGATATCAAAATTCAAAGTGTCAATTATAAGATACATTTTTAATTTTGACAAGTTTTCTAACAAAATTTTGAATGAAAAAGGTTTTCGTCTATAGATGTCTTAAATGTAATATGTGCTAATAAACAATAATTGATCAACTTCAAAGAGCTCTACAGGGCGCACCGCTTGTACTACAATTTTGAAATTCGGATATATCAAAATTCAAAGTGTCTTTTATGAGATTAATTTTTAACTTCAATACGTTTTCTAACAAAATTTTGAATTAAGGAAGATTTCATCTAAGCATGTCTTATATGGCTGAAATGTATCTCGGACGATTACTATTTTCAAGGAGCTCTACAGGGCGCACCGCTTGTACTACAATCTTTTAATTAAGATATATAAAAATTCAAAGTGTATATTTTGAGATGCATTTTTAATATTAACAAGTTTTCTAACAAAATTTTGTATTAAAAAAGATTTTGTCAATAGATGTCTCATATGTAAAATGCGATTGTAAATAATCTATGGGTGATATGTTTTTCGGAAGATTAACATTTTTAAAGAGCTCTACAGGGCGCACTACTCGAACTACAATCTTGTAATTTAAATATATCATTATTCAAAGTGTCTATTAGGAGATACATTTTCAATTTCGACAAGTTTTCTAACAAAAGTTTAAATTAAGAAAAATTCTATCTATACATATCTCATTCGCAAATCCTGGTTATAAACGATAATAACCTTTGGAGTGTGCATTTGGAAGGATTTTTTCACTTTTTTTAATTATTTATCACGTGATAAAAAAATTAAATTTTAAATATATAAATTAGATAAGTTTTTATTACCTGTGGGTTGCATTCTTTTAAAATAATTCGGTATGTCACTTCCACAAGGAGTTTTGGCTTCATGAAGTTCTACTTCTACAGGTTGCTCATTGGGAAGATAGCAAGGTAGTTGTTCCTGAAAATAAAAAAAAATAGTTTATCACCACAAATTTGTTAGCACAAAAATATGCAGTATCATGTATACAAAAATATATCCAAAAACAATTTATCCTTTACCCTACCTCATCGAATTCTGGTAACTGCAATTCATCAAAAGTGGCGGCATGTTCTTCAGCAGATTCCATAGATTCGCATTTCATAGTTTTGGCATCTTTTTCTTTTTGGGCGTTATTTGCAGCATTATTGACACTGCTCTGGAAAGGCTTAACGAAGTCCATGTGTTTGGCCCAGGGCCAGTTCTTGTAGTTCTTTGCTGCCAGATGGCCAGCTTGACTTCGCAGATGTTTCGTGTAAGTGTCGCGCAGGTTTTTCCATTTTTCTTGATATCTTCACCTGGGCAATGGTAATAGACACATGATATAATGAAATTTATAAAATAAAGTTGTCTCATACAGTTGCACAATTTTTTTTTCATTTTGCTGCTGACAAATCTTCGAAAAAAATTACGGGTTACGTCCGAATATTTTTACAACCTGTCAATATCATCGACGGTGTGATTGACATACACCTGATTCTTTTCCATTTTTTTCTTTTGTTAAAAATTATCTTTTTCAAAAATTGTCGACTCACCTGTGGTGTTAAGTTGCTTTCCAATGTCCTCGTAGATGGCTTCTTTAAGTTTTGCATTTTTGTACTGAGGATGTTCCATGTCGTACAAAAGTTCATTCGATCGCACTTTGGCGATCAGCAAGGCGGTAAAATCTGCCATTATCATTAGAAGGCGATTTTTTAATCTAGAATAAAAAGAAACTAGGTATAAGTGGCATTTTGCCTTGGCAAGTTGCATGAGATTCTCGATACTCGATACTCGATATAATCATCTTCAACAATAAGAATTGGGATTCGAATTCCACTGTTTAGGTAAAATGTTCATTTCGAAAACACAATTATCGGTTTTACTAAAAAATAATTAATGCGATTTCCAATTGGTGTCTTTCAAACATACTTATAATATCTGTAAATGTATAAATTAAATTAATTTGTGCATTTCATATCATCTACTTCGTGTTCTAAAAATGTATTTTCTAAAGTAACGAAATTCTAAACTTTTGTGAATATTTATATTTTAACCGCTTATCGTAAGCCTATAATATTTTAGTATATTATTTCAGACTACGAAATTTATCGTTATATAAAATTTCATCAAAATGCCAAAAAAATCAACATGAATTACGAAGAAACGACGTGACAGATGATATTTTACAATTGCAATAGGATTTTTGGCTAAAATGTGGACGAATTTTTTTTGTAATTGATTACTATTAAGTAAAAGCGAGTTCTAAATGCCTAAAAAGTGTCTAAAAATGGCAAATTGGCAAATAGGATTTTTTTGCAAAAATCATAAACTTATCTTTCGGGACATTTATAATAATTATACGTACTGGTAATAATAAAAATAATAAAACTATTTACAGTGATGAAAACATCTGTTCTGGAAATATTATGTACAGAATTTATGTCTATATTTATGAAAGTAATGAATTATCTGTAAACTATTATGAAGCAGTTTTTTTTTATTCTCTTTATTGAATTACAATCTGTCTTTACAAAAAGGAAGACATTCAGTAATTTTGATGATATATGAAATATTATGAAGTAGTGTTATCAAAAATGTATGTCATTTTGAAACAGAAAAAAATTATAAACCCAAATTTCTAAATTTATTATCAAATATTGATTATTGATACAACAACGGTTCATCTGATTGCAATCAATCAAAAAATATATCACTTGTATTAAATAGTGAACAATTGGTTATTTGGAAAGACAAGTTCAGCGGTTTTGGAGATCCAGGAAACAAGATTACAAAAATGCAATTTGGTGGTTAAAAATGATCATTAGACATATGCACATCAAATTTTCAGATATTTTAAAAAGTATAATTTGTTTTGTTTATAATTGTTTCATTTTTTTTTTGGGTTCCGTACCGAGATTTATATTGTTTTAAGTTTTTTTTATATAATTCAAACAAATTTTCTCGTCATTTTTGACATTATGGATTAACCGACTTGAACGGGTTTCAAAATTTTCAAAAAAGTCAATTTGAAAAAATTGGCAATTTTTCAAAATAATTACTTTTTCAAAAAATACGATTTTTTTCAAAAATTTGAAATTTTCAAAAAATTTCAAATTTTTGAAAACTTTCAAAAGAATTCTTTTTTTTTAAATGATCGATATTTTTAAATCAAATAATTTAAGTTTGATCCATTTTATTCCAAGTAAAAAAAAATAAATAATTACTAGTTGAAAATTTAGACTTTAGATATCAAAGGAAAGTTTTTAATCAATGGGAAAATTTTATTTTCGAAATGAAGACTTGAAAATTTTATCTAGATACCTAAATATTATCAAAATATTAATTAAAAAAGGAAAACATTGATCCATAAAATTCCTACCAATCGTTTTACATTTGCCAATCATATTTAATTTTTTTAATGATTTTAATATACACATATAAATGAGCAGTGTAAAATTTACTACAAAATACAAACGATTGAAAACCATTGATTTGAAAATCATAATATGCAAGTGGACTTTAAACAGTATAAATCTGATCTTTGACGCTTAATTTTACAAAAATATGTGTTTTATAGCGTATTTTTATAAAATGGGAAAACGTTGACCCAACAACTGGTTTGTATATGCTTATATATTTACTAGTTAATTTTAATTTTCAATAATAATATTACAAAAATTAAATGTGAGTTCCAAAAAGTAGTTCCAATATTACTAACGGATATGCTACAAATAGAAAAGATCGAAAACCATTGGTCTTACTTTTTTACCGAGGCAATCATTCGAATGAATTTAATAGAAGTTCGAAGTAATTTCAAACTAACTAGTATTGTATGACATCGTGCCTTAAGGCAATTGCTGAAACTTCCCGTACCGAATTAAAATTTTGGAAATCTGTATTATTTTCAATTGTAAAATATTTTTACGAAAAAATGCGAAAAATTGTATTCATTTATACATACATACACACATACACACACACACATACATACATACATACACACACATTCATTTTTTCTGAGGTATGTCAAAATATTCTTCAAAACGTGAAGATATGCTAAAATGTTCATTTTGGATAAACTACCCGTTTTATATAATTAACCTCGGGGAAATTAATTTGAGAGAATATTCAGTAGATATTTTAATAATTTTTTTAAATAATGTGTTATTTGGCAGACCCTGTATTATAAATGTGTATTACATATAAATTCGAAAATGAGTACGAAAATTACTTGAAGATTTGCCCCAAATAGAAAAAAATAAAAACAGTTTATCATTGAGAAAATATATATTTAACACTGCATAAAAATATGCATATGGTTTATCATTACCCTCCTACAAGCCAACTTACCAACTGTTAAATCCAACACTGAAACACTCGTCTTTCTACTTAATGACTGTACTCAACAAAAATACAACAAAAAAAAAAAAAATTTAAAATCCCTTCCCGCCCGTCGACCGTTACCGTCCGCAATCCAGCGGCGACTGACGCCTGACGGGACGGGACGGTAAGAGGCGGTAAATGCAATCGCATTTGGACGAACGGATGGCAGTCGGCAGTTGGCAGTTGGCTTAGTCTTGGGTATTTCGTCGTTCGTTGTCTTACCGCTAACAGATCGCCCCTCCACTAGAAGGACTACTGTTATGACGCTCTTCGGAGGTCGCCTTGCCTTGCCTTGCGTTTTACGTTGCCGTCGCCTTGCCTTACGTCGCCTGCTTGTTTCGAATGGTAGTTACTAAAGGTGTCCAGAACATAATCGATACAGATGGACAAAATCGATTTTGTAGGATTTTTTCAAAATTATTATACGATTTTTGAATAAAGTTGAAAATTTGTTTTAACAGATGATTTCAATACATTATATTATTCAAACGTTCAACCGGTTTGAATAATTTAAGATTTCTATTGATAGCATTCGATTTCTATTGATAATGAAACGTGCGGATTAATTTTTGTACAAGTTGGTCCAGCCGTTTCGGATATACGGAGAAAGAGTACAAAAAATTGAAATCAAATTTTTGAGAGAACTGTGCATTCTACTTTTACTACATTTTTGCAAAGGCATTTCCAACAGTTTCGGAGATCCACAAAAAAAGTTGAAAAAAAGCCATTTGGCGGTCGAAATTAAGATATATTTAATTTGAATCAACCGATATGAATGAGTATAAAAATTGTCAAAAAAATTCAAAAATTTCAAGAAAGCATCAGTATTTCTAGAGGCAATTTTTTCTATATTCAAATTCTTCAAATGTCTTCGAAATGTTAAAAAAATTCAAAATTTTCAAAAAAAATCTAATATTTCTTTTCGAAGTTTTTAAAATTTTTAAATTGAGGTACGGAAAGTTCCAGTAATTTGCCTTGAGGCACGATGCCATACACCACTAGCTACATTCTTACAATGGTCTAATCTACTCGTATGTATTTCTGTTTTC
Source organism: Ctenocephalides felis (assembly GCF_003426905.1). Lineage (NCBI taxonomy): Eukaryota > Metazoa > Arthropoda > Insecta > Siphonaptera > Pulicidae > Ctenocephalides > Ctenocephalides felis. The sequence goes on along the minus strand of NW_020539726.1, from coordinate 33,285,774 downwards.
GAGTGGTAAGATGCATTTTATTCTCGAAACTATACAATTGAAATTATTAAATTTTAGTTATTTAAATTATTGCCTTTTGTATTAATTTTATTATCGATTTTTCGTTTCCATATAACCGAAAAAGTGGACATACCTAGTAGGCATCGTAGGTAGTAAAGGTAGGTAGAATTTATTCGTGTTTACCGCTTACGAAACGAATGAGCGAACGGTGTTTAGTAGGAGAGCTGATGTCAAATAAAAAGAGTAAATTAAATACACTTATGTATATAAGTAACCTTCATTTTTTTTCTGCATATCTATCCTTTCGCAGGTCAACTAAGCGGTCGAACACTTCCTTTTTATGTCTAGACTATATATATATTATATATGTATGTATAACAATGTTGACGTATATGTATTACACCAATGCTCATTAAAGACAATTTTCACTTGAGGTTATATTTGACATATTTAAGTTTGAGTGGCAATTTTATATCATTCTGCTTGATATCCAGCTGGTCAAAATTATGATCGTTCCCGGGATTAGTTTGTGCTAGCCCGCATTCTTATCCATTACACTATGATGAGCTGTACGCAAAAAATGATAGAGATCTGAGATAATTTATATCTAGAAACGTCAATGTTTGAAATTTTTTAATATATTTTTAATTTTTTTTAAAAAAGAACCTAGTTAATTATTTTCTAGATTGTCTGACTCCTTTTCATAATTGTATATTGATTTCTAAAAACATCATTACATATTTGTAATTTTTTTTAGTTTTTTTTAATCACTCACATCTTATATATTGAAGTAATAGATCTTTAAAATATAAAAATTGAATAGTTTTAACTTTATGAAGATAAATAATTTGATTATAATTAATTATCTCGTATTAGTTTTTTACTTCAACTATATCATTCATTTTACGTTTTACGGTTTTAAACTAATAATTTTTTTTACTAACCATCATATAATTCTTCAAATGTTTTTTTTTTGCTTTGTACGAATTTTGCTTCATAATTTCTATTAATTTTCGGTATTTTTTCAAATATTTATACTGTAAAAATAGGAAGCAATTAATATTTTTGAGCAGTTTCTCCAGTATTGTCTCAAATACCCATTTTTGGCTCACTATTATTTAACATTTTATTAATGGTATATATGAAGTTAATAATAAATAGTAAATTAATTGTCCTTATACTTACCGATTAATTTTATGTTGCAGATGATCTTAAGTTAAAATTGAAACAATTGTGAAGAGTTTACTGGTGCAGTCACAACATGACTCAAAGGAATTCTGGTGAGTTCTTTAAAAAATTATTCTTAATAGTACAAAAAAGAATTTGTTTAGCTTATAATTAGAAATATTTTGATTACGTTCTGATGCATTGAAAGATGTAACTAAACATCTTATTTACGGGTTCAGTTTAACATTAGCATGATTTTTACCAATCATTTATCTAAAATGTTTACGAATCCACATAAATCTCTAGATATGATATTCAGGAATTGTGAAACTAACTGAACGATAATTAGTATGTACTATGCAAATGTATGTTCTATCTATTATTTAGTATTCTCTTATTATCCTTAAGTTGTTGAAAGAATCCAAATGGTGCATCCGATCTAAATGATTCAAAAAACATTTTACTTGTATTGTCGAAATGAAAAACTGAATACATTTTTGGGAGAGTCTAGTTTCGGAGATACAGAGAAAAATGTAAAAATAAATGATATTTGGCGGTCTAAAATGATCATTAGATATATGCATATAAATTATTAGATACTTGATAAAGTTTTTAAATATTAATTTTTATTTTTTTCACAATTTTGTTGGGTTACGTACCAAGATTTTTAATTTATAAAGTTCACAGTTCAACAAACAAATTGTAAAATTTTCAGAACATTTTTTTTTCAAAATTTTCAGAAATATACAACGTTTTTATCTTCATATATAAATTTTAAATCTAAATTTAGTTTAAAAATGTATACATTTCATATGCGTTATTCTAATCGTGAGAAAAATATCCTCAGATGGATTTGTTCGGCATCTCTTGTTAATGTAAACATTCCTAAGTGTTTTGAGCGATAAGATCGTTGCGATATATATGATATATGAACGATAAAAATATAGTATTTATAATTATCTATTTAAAACAATTGTTATTAATCAGTGATCAATATTTATTGATTTTTTTTCTTGAATATTTAATTTAGGTACAGAAAGTTCTAGCAATTTGCCTTAAGGCACAATGCCATACCCCTAGTTTAAAAATTCTCTGAAATTAATAAAATCATAAAAATACATAAAAATACTTGACCTAAAAACATGAATAAATATTTTCAACCATTACCATCCTTGTGAGTAATTTTTCCTCCAGTGTCCCCATTAGCAGACGCCGCGCCGGTCTTCCCGTTGTCCGCGCCGTGTGTTTGCCTGCGACGATCGCTTCGACAAACTAACTAAGAATAAGGCAAAGATGGGCAAAGACAAGCCAAGCCAAACCAACTGCTGAAACTAAAATTCAAACTCGAACTCGAACGAAGCAAGCAGGTGTCTCCAAGGTTCCAAGAACACAGAATGAGAGGAATCGAATAACACTATTATTATTGTTGTGAATGAAATTTAAATGTTCCATATGGAAGGATAAAGGAGCGTCTTATTTGGATCAAGATTCGTTATTTTAAATCTGTATGAAATATATTTTTTTTAACTTCCCGTAGGGTGTTATTGTAATCGTGCAAAAACCGAATGTAATTTTGCATATTTTTACGTTTTAGAAGTTTCTGAACATTTTGGCATATCTTAAAAAAAATGGATGTGTGGATACAATTTTTTGTCCGCGTTTTCGGGCGCTCGAATGAACCGATTAGAATGATTCGAAAAACATTCGATCCCTATTGAAAGGAAGATGTGCTGATTGGTTTTTGGCAAAGGCAGGACCACTAGTTTCGGAGATAAGGAGCAAAGATGAACCTCTTGATGATTATCCAGATTATACACAGTACACCTCAACTTACAATGAAAATGCTGTAAAATATAAAGATGAAAATGAAGAAAAATATAAAATTCTAGAAAGTAATGGCAATAGTACCAGTGGATACACACAAGAAGAGGGAGAATATGACAAATCAAACGACTATTAAATTTATATTAAATTTGCTCTTTGTTGGATTAATTTCTGACGTTTTATAATATAGTTGTAGCAATAATTGACAAATCTTAAAATCTTTATTTGTAAATATTTTTTTTAAATATTTAAATATTTACAGTTTTTAGTAGCCATTATATTTAAAATAATTTACATTATCTGATAAATGTATTATGAAATAAAATAATTTTAAATTAAAAAAAAAGAAAGAATAAATAAAAAAGAGTACAGAAAATAGAAATCAAGTTTTTGAGAGAACGGAGCATCCGAATTAAATGATCCAACGATTATTCAATTAGTAATGATGGGGAGAATTGGTGATTAGTTTTTGGCACAAGCAGGTCTAGCCATTTTGGAGATACAGAGCTAAATGTGCAAAAAATGGCAGTTTTTGAGAGAACTAAACGTCTGAATTAAAATGATTTAAAAAACTTTCTGCTTGTATTGACGAAACAATTGCTTTTCGGGATTTTTTTTTTTTTAATTTAATTTCCGATTTTTTTTGTATACCGAAAATCATTCAGATCTTAATTTTAATTATGTCTAAAGTGTTAAAGCTCACTTATATTCTTTAACTTTAAATAAATATTTTTGACTTTGTGATTCATTTATATAATCCTTATAAATATTAGACAATGTTACAGTGTTTATAATAATCTATTTGAAAAAAATTAATAATCCTTGAACAATTTTTTACAGTACGGGAAGTTCCAGCAATTTTCCTTAAGGCACGATGCCATACACAACAAGTTTATATTTTTATTAATGACTTTTAAATTACTTGTTATAATTAAATACTGTCTTCAAAAAATAGTAGCTGAATAAATTCTCTAAAACACTTTCTCAGACAAAAATTGTTTAAATTTCCTGCTTACATTTTTAAAATATTTTTGAAAATACTTAATATTGATACGTGTAAAACTTTGTAGGGCACAAAAGCGGTATTTTTATTAATAACTTTTAAATTACTTATTATAACTAAATACTGTCTTTAAAAAATTGTAGCTGAACAAGTACTATAAAACATTTTCTTAGACAAAAATATTGTAAATTATTTGCTTATATTTTTAAAATATTTTTGAAAGACATTTTTCGTTATTTTTATTAAGAATTTTTAAATTACTTATTATAACTCAATACTATCTTTGAAAAAATGTAGTTGAATAAATTCTTTACTGTAAACATATATAAATGTTGTCTAATTCATAATTTCATACATTTTGTATATAAAATAAGAACAATGCAAGTTACAATATTTATAATAATCTATTTGCAAACATTTGAAGTTTCTCGAATATTTTGTTACGATGCGGGAAGTTCCAGCAATTTGCCTTAAGGCACGATTTCATACACTACTAGTTATACTTTTAATTACAATTAGTCATACTAGGACATTCAGAATATTCCAGAATATAACAGCTACTATAGAGTAAATACTGATATTTCTATATACTTAATAGAATATATATCACTATATTTTAATAGTGAATATTTAATAAATCAAATGGAAAATATTTAAAATATCGAATAAAAAGTACTTAAGAACATATTTATAAATTAAGAACATATTTATAAATTAAGAGATCTCACATATTTGGATTTTTGCCACGATAGATAGCGCGCGCGTGCCTAAATGCAACCTCGCGCTGCGCAATATAGTTCGCCCGTTTAAGTATAAATACAAATTCCTTTGTTCGAGTAGTTTTCTTGCTTCGGCAGAACATATACTAAAATTGGAACGATACAGAGAAGATTAGCATGGCCCCTGCGCAAGGATGACACGCAAAATCGTGAAGCGTTCCACATTTTTTCGAGAAATTTTGCAAAAATAAAGATCTTCCACATATACAGTAAAAATGTATAAAAGTGAATTAAAAATTTAGAACTAAGAGTTCCAATATTTTCACGTAGGCGTATGTTCAAACTTCGATTAAATTTACTTTTCTCCTGGTGAATTAACTGCCTAAATTATTGCTGATCAAAATGTGGCACAACCGGAGTAACTATCTATCCACGTCAAAAATTGAGCCGTAACTACACACATATATTTTTATTCAAATTATTCTTTCCTAAGTCGTTTCATTGTACACAAAATGGTCTATTGTGGCAGAGTTTTCTTCTTTATTACGGCCATGCAATGACACAGCCCACGAGGCATATAATAAGGCACAATTTATGCATTGTCTGCATATAATTTTCTCCACTTTTTTCTTTCTCTGTGACATCTATGATCTAATAACATATGATAGTCGTTATTATTCGCAATTATTATTATTTAATGTGATACACAATACAGAATAATAATACGGTACGTTTCATATAAGTAGACTCATTATGGTGCGATTTCTTTCGCAACGGGGCACGGACATGGGCTCTTGAATATGGAATATATTATATTGATAATGGATGCTGTCTTGTGTTTTATTTATACCTTTGAAAGGTAAATTTGGGGTTGCATCTTAAAATAATCATTTTTTGTAAGGTTCACAGTGAGACTTACTTCCAACTCATATATTGGGATGCTGAATAGGATATTTCACTCGATGATGCATCTAATATGGCTCAACAATCAACAAACAACATACATCAAGATGTAACAGAATTATTTGCAATATTTTAATTATCCAAAAATCAAAATTGAAAACTCTTGTATATCTTCACGTTTCAAAGATTTCTGAACATTTTGGCATACCTTAGAGCAAATGGATGAGTGTGTGTGTATGTATGTACGGATACAATTTCTTGTCCACGTTTTTGAGCACGGATCAACCGTTTCAGTGGTTCAAAAAACTTTCGATTCCTATTGATAGGGAGATATGCTGATTAGTTTTTAGCAAAGGCCGGTCCAGCTGTTTCGGAGATACAAATCAAAGAGTGCAGAAAATAGAATTCGAGTTTTTGAGAGGACGGAGCATATGATTTAAGCGATTTAAAAAACATTCGATTCCTAGTGATGGAGAGAAGTGGTGATTAGATTTTGACAAAGACAGGCCCAGCCGTTTCGGAGATATAGAGCAAAAAGTGATAAAAATGTCAGTTTTTAAGGGAACAGTTCAACCGATTTGAATGATTTAAAAAACATTCTATTCGTAATTATGGGGAGAAGTGGTGATTAGATTTTGGTAAAGGCAGGTCCAACCGTTTCGGAGATACGAAGCAATGAATGCAAAAAATAGAAATCGAGTTTTTATGAGAACAGGTCAACCGATCGCAATGATTTAAAAAAACATTCGATTCGTAATAATGGGGAGAAGTGGTGATTAGATTTTGACAAAGACAGGTCCGGCCGTTTCGAAGATATAGAGCAAAAAGTGCTAAATTTGCAGTTTTTAAAAGAACAGATCAACCGACTTGAATAATTTAAAAAAAACATTCTATTCGTAGTTATGGTAAGAAGTGTTGATTAGATTTTGGTAAAGGCAGGTCCAGCCGTTTCGGAGATACAGAGCAAAAAGTGATAAAAATGGTAGTTTTTAAGAGAACAGATCAACCGATTTGCATGATTTAAAACACATTCCATTCGTAATGATGGGGAAAAGTGGTGATTAGATTTTCGCAATGGCAGGTCCAGCCGTTTCGGTGATATAGAGCAAGAAGTTTTAAAAATGCCTGTTTTTAAGAAAACATCAACCGATTTGAATGATTTAAAAATCATTCTATTTGTAGTGATGGGGAGAATTGATGACTAGATTTTGGCAAAGACAGGTTCAGCTGTTTCAGAGATATAGAGCGAAAAGCGCTAAAAATGTCAGTTTTTAAGAGAACAGATCTACCGTCAAGATTTGAGAGTACTGTAAGCATCGGATTTCGATTATTCAAAACACTTTTTGCTTGTGTTTTGGAAAAAAAAATTTTCAATATCAAAAATAATTCAGATTTTAGTTTTAATTCTAGCTAAAGTTCTAAAGCTCACTTATATAATTTAAATAAATAATTTTAACTTTGCATTTCAGTTTATATAATTCTTATAAATATTAGAAAATGTCACGTATTTATATTAATCTAAATTATTTGAAAATATTTAAGATTCCTCGAACATTACGGTACGGGAAGTACCAGCAATTTGCCTTAAGCCACTAGTTTAGATTTTTATTTATATGTATAACACAGCAATGCTTGATCGGATACAGCTAGTAATTAACAAAAATCAAATTGGTCCTTTGTGCCTCGCCCTATATCATTTTTATAAAAATAAACCTTACATTTTAATTTTATCTCGTCTAAATTATTTACTTAAAATTCGATTTCGTTTATCACTCGATGTACAAATGCTGTTCAAACACAATGTTTATGATTATGATATTCGGCAAGGCACATAAGAACTATGTATGTATTTTTATCAAAACGACACAGTTTATTTTTCTACGCGTTTGCGAATGGAACATGGTGTTTTACGGAATAGTGAAACTTCGGGTCAGTTTTTTATTGCCTTTGAGACATACATGTACATTCGATGGGAAAAATGGGAATTATGTATAATAAAATTTCTCGAAAAAATGTGGAACGCTTCACGATTTTGCGTGTCATCCTTGCGCAGGGGCCATGCTAATCTTCTCTGTATCGTTCCAATTTTAGTATATGTTCTGCCGAAGCAAGAACATTTGTTATACAAAGGACTTTGTATTTATACTTAAACGGGCGAACTATATTGCGCAGCGCGAGGTTGCATTTAGACATGCGCGCGCCATCTATCGTGCCAAAAATCCTAATATGAGAGAGTTTTTCATTTTCAAATATGTATGTATTCTATATTCTATGTACTAAATATTATTCATTTATATTCAATATTAAAATATAGTACTATATAATCTAATGTTAAATGTAAGTTTATAAAAATATCTTCAGCTGATTTTATCTCATTCTGGAATATATATATAAAAGCTATAAATGTGACAATTACTAGATTGATATCCACGCAAAAAGCCGTATATTAATTACTGAATGTCCTAGTATGACAAATTGTGATTAAAAGTATAACAAAACTAGTAGTGCATGGCATCGTGCCTTAAGGCAAATTGCTCGAACTTCCCGTACCGCAATGAAATATTCGAGGAATATTGAATGTTTTCAAATAGATTATTATATATATTGTAACACTGTCTAATATTTATAAGAATTATACAAACTAAATTGCAAACTTGAAATTATTTGTTTAAAGTATATTAGAACAGAATTAAAATTAAAATCTGAATTATTTTCGATATAAAAAAAAAAAATTGTTTTTGATAAAAAAAAAATTGAAACATTTTTTTTCCAAATGTAATTATTTTGTTGAAACAAGCTGGAAGTTTTTTGAATCATTCAAATCGGACGCTTAGTTCTATCAAAAAATGCCATTTTTCAAACATTTAGCTCTGTATCTTCGAAATGGCTGCACCTGCCTTTGCCAAAAACTTATCACCCTTTCTCCCAATCATTACAAATTGAATGTTTTTTAGATCATTCATTTCACTCGATTTGTATTTTCTGCACTCTTTGCTCCGTATCTCCGTAATGCCTGGACCTACCTTTGACAAAAACTAATCAGCACATTTCCCTATCAATGAGGATCGAATGTTTTTTAAACCATTCAAATCGGTTGATTCGTGCACCCGAAATCATCGACGAAAATATGTATCCGCACGCACACACACATCCATTTTTTCTGAGGCCTGCCAAAATATTCAGAAACCTTCAAAACGTGAAGATATGCAAAAATTTTCATTTTCGATTTTCGACCCATTACTATACCTGCCCTACGGAAAGTTAGTTACAGTATTTATAATAATCTATTTGAAAACATTTAATGTTCCTCGAACATTTCAATACGGTACGGAAAGTTCCAGCAATTAGTTCCTTAAGGCACGATGCCATACACCACTAGTTTTTTTTAGTTCTTTACTAATAGTTCACTCGTCATTTATGGAAGACTATATTTATTACAATTAGAACATATTTAATTAAAGTATATATGTGTATTAATGTTATATATGTAGTAAACAAGTAGTTACATAGTTGTTCCCAATCAATTACAATTATTACACAAAACAAATTTAATTTTACACTAATACCTTACATCATTGCAACATTAATCCATTACATGTTACGAATGATTGAATGAATAATCTCAGATCCATTGAATGAAATCAATAATCAATAATTCATTGCGGCGATATTTAAACGTGTAAGTGTTGCGAATGAATGCATTGGCAATCATTGGTAATCATCAATTGCATTTGTATTATATTAATATTGTGTATTGATCAATTGTTTCTTAGTCGGATTAATATTATTAAATGGCCCAGAACAATTATCAACAACAGAAGTAGTTCGCAATATCTGATATTGGCGAGCGATGTCATACTAACCTTTGCCAGATGGGGGTAAAAAACGATTTATTGTAATATGCATGAATGTATATATATATATATATGTATATATATATATATATATATATATATCGATGATCCGACAGCCGTTGTCCTGTACCCACATCTACTATTCAAAAGTTCCAAATTTTTTCATTTTCTATCCTATACTTTTGAATATTCTATTTGATGACCTGTCTTTGTAATTCATTTATGGTCTTAGCATAAGCAGTATAAGAAATTCAGAAAAAAATAATATAGTATCTGCGTCAAAAGAACCATATCACACTTTATTTTACAACACAACATAATCGCTTCAATAATTTAGTCCAATAATTTAGTCATAATCTCGTACGATATATTAGTTGCTTTTTGGCAATTATAATTTCTACCGTACATTTCTCTTACTAACAATTTATTAAACATTATTGTTTATGTTCAAATCTTAGGTGAATTAATTTGTAAAATCTATTTCATATGTGCACTCTTCAATCCAAAATCAACTTGCTAAATATTCCATATCCAATGCCAAACATATGAATTTTTGATACATGAAACAAAATTCTAAATCATTTTTTAATAAGTAAAAATATATTTTTTGTATTATTAAATAATTTAGTAAAGTAAACCAAAATGCGACATGCATAAGTTTAAAAAAATAATGTATACGCAATTTTGGACTTATTGCATTATTTATAAAACTGATTTATATAATTTCAGCTGCCAAACTCATACTGTTAACTGTATCTTATATTATTTTAATTTTTGGCACATCTCAGTTGATTTTCGACAATAATAATATAGACATTACATTTTTCTTGTATATTGTATTCTAATATTATCTAGGATTATAATTTCAGCTAAATTCAAATTTCAAGTGAATCGACATTTCTAGCAGATGACATTTCAAATGTTTTCAATGTCAAACAATGATAAGTGTTTTTTTGTAAATTTTGCCAATCATTTCTACAATATTGCTATAGTTTTATCGTTTATTGAATCTTAAACATTTCCTTCGACAAACTGTAAAAAGAATTATCAAAATCCGAATAACCGTTTAGGAGAAGTATCAATACATACACCCGTACAGAAGAATTTTATTTATAAGATAATTTGAGTTAAAAAGTCAGGCGTTACATCAATAAAAATAGTATGAGAGTTTTCATAAATTTATTCAAAATCCATACGTTTCGGCTAGCATTTTAGCCTTCATTCAGTGGTAATCAATTTGAAATTTTGGATCCTAATATAACATAAATTACAAAAAACTTTCATACTATTTCTATTGATGTAACGCCCGAATTTTTAACTCAAATTAAATATATTATATCAAGATCAAATTCAAGACTATTCAAATATATATATATATATATACTAGCTGGCCCGGCAAACGTTGTTTAGTCGTAAGAGATAATTCTAGGTAATTCTTTGTATAACTTGAAAATGGCATTTTGGCTTAAGGTAAGTTGCAAAAATTCCTTATGGGTGTAATAATTGATTAAATCGATCGAAATTGAGATCTAGATATTTAGATAAAATTTTCAACTGTTTATTTTGAAAAAAAAGTGAAAGTTTTTTGAAAGTTTTTGTTTTCAATTAAATCTAAACATTGCGATTTCCAATTGAATTTTCTCAAACACATTTAAATTATCTGTAATTATATTAATTATTTTGCACAGACACGTGCTTGTAAGTCCTAAAATTGTAGTGTTTCATTCCACATTTTAATGAATGACAATGTTTGACTCATCACATTATAAAAGCAACTTTTGACACAAATTTTGACTATAATATTTTTTTTAAACTTTGATGAATTTTTAAAATTGAACTACTTGTCGTAGGGACGTAATATTTCAGTATGTTCTATAAGATCATGATATCGATCAACAAAAAAAGTTTCATAAAAATCGTCAAAAAAAATTTCTATAGTTAATTACAAGAAAACAGTTCGGTCGATCTTGATTTTTCAAAATTTTTGATTTTTTTTAAATCTATTCAGGATTGTGGGCTTAAACGTAAACGAAAAGTTCCACACTTTTTTGCAAATTATAGAGAAACGACTCGGTCGATAGTCGCACAAAAATGAGAATCGATAGTCCTCATCGAGACACATCGAATGACTTTTAAATTCTTGAAATCGGTCTAGCCGTTTTTGAGAAAACCTGCATTTAAGGTAAAAATCTGTTCACATACACATTCACACACACACATACATACTTAAAATTTGTTCACACACACACAAACTTTTTCCAAATTTCTTGGCTTGAAACGTCGAGAAAACATAAAATTAGCAAATACGATTTTTGATAAGAACATAAACTTCTCATTCGGGAAGTTAAAAAAAAGTTTTAGGGTTGGTCAACCCTTGACAAAGATAAATTAATCTAAAAGTAAAAATTTAAGCATTTTTATAATCTCGAAAAAATATGAACAAAATGCATGTCAAAAACTTTTATTGACTATACTCGTGATGAAAAAATATCCGATTACTAAAATGACTATTACGTAATAGGAGTTTGTGCTAGGTGGGTGAAAATTTAGGGCTGCTTGGGGTTTTTAATTACTCATTTTAAAAACAGAAAATGATTGTAACTGGTTCTAGAGATATGAAAAGTACATTTACAGCTCATAATATTGGTCTGGTGTATATATTGCATCGTCCAATAACTTTTATATTCGATAACATCGCAAAGGCACGAATATGTAATAAACCTCCGACAGCAGAGTTTCCACGCACTGTTTGCTTTCGTATTTGTTTATAATTCTTTGTTAGGAAAATGAAACAATGTCCGCGGTTGAAGGTCGCAATATTCCTTTATATTACGACACGATATGAATTGTTCAAGAACATCAGCGAATCAGCGATTCACTTTCAACTAGAGACATGCAGAATTATGGTGCAGAAATTAGGACAGGCTGATATGGTGAAAGAGATTTATTTAATCCTTTGCTTTAATATAGAGGATGTTTATTACATATCATTATTTCTGCCAAAGCCCGACATCAGGCAACTTTGATGTCAAATTTCCACTTTTCCAATATATTCCCCAAGTTTATGTTTTCATAAAAAAATCCGATTCGCTAATTTTATGTTTTCTCGACGTTTCAAGCCATTCTGATCGAATGAAACCAAATTTGGAAAATGTGTGTGTGTGAACAGATTTTTTGCCGTAAAATGACTAGACGGCTGAACAGATTTCAAAAATTTAAAAGCCATTCGATGCACCTCGATGAGGACTATTGTTTGTCAGTTTTGAGCGACGATCAGCCAAGCCGTTTCTTTAAAGCAAAAATAACAGAAAAATGAAATTTTCTTTGTCCACGCAATTCTGAATCGATTTTGAAAATTCAAAAACCGTTCGAAAGATATTGGTTGGGAATCGTGCTGATGAGTTTTGTTAAAGATCGACAGGACCGTTTTATTGTAATAAAGTGTTAAAAAAATTGTTTCGACGATTTTTATGTTTTGATTTTTTGACGGTAGATACCATAGTCATCTAGATCATACTAAAATATTACGGTTCTACAAGTCAAAAGTGTGTTTGTCAAAATTAGACATTTCAGCGATGTTTTCTCAGAAACGCCTGAACCGATTTCAAAAATTTAAAAAGCATTCTATAGAACTTGATTAAATTTTTGATACAGACAGCTCAGTAGTTTCTTTCTAATTAGCAGAAACGTGAAAATTTTTCCGTTCACATTTTAGCCAAAAATTGTGAATCAATTTTGCAAGTTCAAAAACTAGTCGAAAGATATTATTAGGGATTCGTGTTGCTTAGTTTTGGACAAATATCGTCCGAGACGTTTCTTCGTAATTGACTGTTGAGTTACTTGTTTTTCCGATGAATTTTTTTATGTTGATAGATATCATGGTGCTAAAGAACATATTAAAACTTTACGCACTACGACATGTCGTTTAATTTAAATAATTCATCAAAGTTTGCAAAAATTAGTGTCATTTTTTGGGCGTTTGTTAAAATTAGACCTTTGATCGACGTTTTCTCAAAAACGCCTGAACCGATTTCAAAAACTTAAAAACCATTTTACCATTTAAAAACCAAAGATAGAACTTGATATGTACTCTTGTTGGTTGAATTTTTGATACATTCTGAATCGATTTTAAAAATTCAAAAGCTAGTCGAAATCGTGCGGATTAGTTTTGAATAAAAATCGGCCGAGCCGATTTTTTTTTCGTAATTAACTTTTTTTCGATAATTTTTTTTATGTTAATAGACATCATGGTCTTATAGAGCATACTAAAATTTTACGGTCCTACAGCAAATATATTAATTTTAAAAATTCTTCTAAGTTTGAATAAATATTTTAGTTAAAATTTTTGTCAAAAGTTGCTTTTGTGATGTGATGAGTCAAAATTTGAATATCAAAAATTTAAAAAACATTTTTTGGAATCAAGGGAAAAATAAGTGTGTAAAAAATGTTTCCATTATTATTACTTTTTTTAATCATTAAATAATATTAGGGACTATGTACATGATATATGTAATCGTGCGGTTGTGAATTTTATTTAAATATCTAATAAATCTCAATTTCGGTTAATTAAGTCGATTATTACACATTTCGGGAAGTTCATGCAACTTGCCTTAAGGCAAAATGCGACTTTCAACTACTTTTATTAAATTAGACAACAAGCGTATACTACAAAGAATTTATGTATATCTCTACAAGAAATGTAAACATATATGGACAAACAAAACCTAATCGATCCGAGGAAGACATCTTTCTGCTAATTACATAGAAACGGCTCGGCCGATCATCGCGCAAAACTGACAAATGATAATCCTTATAGAATACATCAACAGGCTTTTAAATTTTTAAAATCAGTCCACCTGTTTTCGAAGAAACGTCGACAAAAGGTCAAAAATCGTTTCACACAAACACATACTTTTTTCTAAATTTGGTGTCATTCGAATCAGAATGGCTTGAAACGTCGGGAAAACATAAAATTAGCGAATCGGATTTTTTGATGAAAACATAAACTTCACCTTCGGAAAGTAAATAAACGTTCATATAAACACCATGAGTATAGATTTTTCACAGTTTTGTGACTACCAACCCATTTAGAAAACATGATTTATGAAAATGTGCCCGAGAATAGCAAATGTTATATTAAGCCCATTTATCTCAGTTGCCTACCACTGTCTTAGACATATACCTCCATGACTATTTTACCACCTTGCGATACAATTTTATCTAATCCAATATATCTATTATGGCCTCATTAAAATTGAAATCGCAATGTATTTTCTAGTGCAATACTTTGTATTAATCCGAAGGATGAATTAATGTAGTTCGCGTGTGTTGTAATAGCTCTTTAAGTAGCTCTTTTACAATTAAGTCAACACGCAATGAATGAAAAATATAATAATATAAAATGAAAAAAAAACAGAAACAGCCGACTGCAACATGGATGCAACATATGAAACAATAATAATAAAGGAAAAACTTATTATTGCAATAATGAGCCATTGTTGCGTTCCGGGCCGCGGGAATCGGGTTATATATATATATATATATATATATATATATATTTATACACATATAGATCTGTGTCCGGGATAATTTTTATAACTAATTATTTTTGAGTTTCATATTAATAAACCTGCATATTTTATATATATTCAGTCAACTTCACAAGTCTTATGAGCTATTCTGACTTATTGAGTGACGTGGTAAAGAAATGTAAAATTTTTGATTTTTTTTTTGAAAATGTTTGAATTTTTTTAAATTCAGGTAAACAATAAATACATACATACTATACCCCTCCTTTCCCCACGTGATACTTTGTGATTTTTTGTTAAAACCAACCATTAACCCTTCCCCTAAAAACCTCACATGATTAATGGACGATCCCTAAGTTATTATAATAGTCCAAAATTGAAATTGAAAATTTTTGCATATTTTTACGTTTCAGAGGTTTCTGAACATTTTGGCATACCTCAGAAAAAATTGTGTGTGTGTGTGATTTGATTTGTCATAAGATATATTTAAATTTTTTGAACCCTCTTTTCACTCGATTTTTTACATAAATTCATTTGTAACACACGTACGTGTAAAATAAGAATTAGATGTATATAGGGGATGTCCCAGAACTCAACGTCAAGTAGAAATTATAATAGTAGAAATATAGTATTGACCAATTGACCATAGAGGGACACTAGCAAAACATGTTATTTTTAGGTTTTATTTTTTTTTCTTGATTTTTTTCTATTAAGTATTAACTTCCCAAAGAGAAGTTTGTATTCATCAAAAAATCCGATTTGCTAATTTTATGTTTCTCGACGTTTCAAGCCATTCTGAATCGAATGAGATAAAATTTGGAAAAAGTATGTGTGAGAACAAATTTTTTACCTTAAATCGACGTTTTCTCAATTTCAAAAATTTAAAAGCCATTTGATGTATCTCAATGAGGGATATTGTTTGTCAGTTTTGCGCGACGATCGGCCGAGCCGTTTCTTTGTAAATAGCAAAAAAGCGAAAGATTTTTTGTTCACGTTTTACCCCGCAATACTGAGTAAATTTTAAAAATTTAAAAACGTTTGAAAGATATTGGTTAAGCATCGACTTAATTAGTTTTTGTAGAGAGATTTACTGTTGAAAATTTTTTTTCGAAGATTTTTATGAATATTTTTTGACAATAGATATCTTGGCCTTCTAGATCATACTAAAATATTACGCCCCTACGACAAGTCATTTAATTTAAAAAATGAGTCAATGCTTGTAAAAATTAGTGATGTTTATTTTGGCGTTTGTCAATATTAACCCTTTCATCGACGTTTTCTCTAAAACTATATTTAGTCTATTAGGTATCAATCAATATAAGTATTAACTATTAACTATTATGTATTTTACTATTTTACAATCATGATTGATTGTGCAATTTTTTGTAAAACTTGTCAACACACTTTCAAAGAGTGCCTCTCGAAGTCGACCGATTATGAAAATTTTAAATTTATAGTTCAGCAAAAAGTCTTAATTTTCGAAATTTGGGGCAATTGTGTCATTATTTTTATCTATGGATCTGGGTATTATTCACGATTACAGATCCAAAGCATGAACGAAAAAAAAAAACTAGTTGGTTTGGTATTTAGCCTTGAGGCAAGTTACATGAACTTCCCGATATGTGTAATTAATCGACTTAATCAATAAAAACTAAATTAATTCATGAGTGATTAAAGTATTCCTAGTGGATTTATTACACCTAATTGAAAACGAGCGACCACTTTGACACGGAGAATTTTTCTAAAAGTAAATTTTCAGAAATCAACAATTGTTATAATTGAACCAGTTTCCATAGGACATTAATATGTTCATTAAAACCAAGTACTCTATCGTTATACCAAGTAAAATCGTCCAATTTTAATTTTATCAAACGTCAAAAAAAACTACTTATTTTCTTAAACTTTGATGAATTTTTAAAATCAAACTATTTGTCGTAAGGCCGTAATATTTTCAGTAAATTCTATAAAACCATAGTATATACCGCTAAAAAAAATTTCATAAAAATCGGCTTAAATTTTTTTTTAAACAGTTAATTACAAGAAAACGGCTCGGTAGATTTTCACCTAAAACTAATCAGTATCATTTCCAACTAATATCTTTCGAACAGTTTTTGATTTTTTAAAATCGGTTCGGTAGGATGAGCTTAAATGTGGACGAAAAGTTTAACACTTTTTTTCAAATTACAAAGAAACGGCTTGGCAGATCGTCGCCCAAAACTGACAAACGATAGTCCTCGCCGAAATACATCAAATGGCTTTTAAATTTCTGAGATCGGTTCAGGCGTTTTTGAGAAAACGTCGATCAAAGATCTAATTTTGATAAATGTCAAAAAAACGATACCAATTTTTGCAAACTTTGACGAATTTTTAAAGCTAAACCATTTGTCGTAGGGTCGTAATATTTTAGTATGATCTAGAAGACTATGGTATCTACCGTCAAAAAAATAATAATAAAAATCGTCGAAAAAATTTTTTTTAACACTTTATTACAAGAAAGCGGCCCGGCCGATCTCTACCAACAACTCATCAGCACGATTCCCAATCAATATCTTTCGAATGGTTTTTGAATTTTCACGATCGATTCAGAACTGCGGGCTAAAACGTGGACGAAAAATTTTTCACTTTTCTGCAATTTACAAAGAAACGGCCCGGCCGATCGCCGCACAAAACTCAGAGACGATAGTCCTTATCGAGATACATCAAATGGCTTTTAAATTTTTGAAATCGCTCCAGCCGTTTTGGAGAGAAAACGTCGATTTACGGAAAAACGTTCACAAAAAATCTGTTCACACACACACACACACACACACACATACTTTTTCCAAATTTGGTCTCATTCGATTCAGAATGGCTTGAAACGTCGAGAAAACATAAAATTAGCCATTCGGATTTTTTGATGAAAACATAAACTTCTCCTTCGGGAAGTTAATAACCACAATAACCGAAAAATAGTCATATTTTCACCATTTTAGAGGTTGCACTCAAAAGCTCATAATTTTCCAAATGCGTGAAATAATTTACATTCATTAATATACTGCTAAACGCGGGAGATACGTTCCATCAAAGTAGAGCGTAATTCAAAACAGCGCTAAACGAGGCTATCTTTACATGGAAATATTAGATTAGGGAAAGATGGCTAGAAAATTGGTTTGGTATTGAATTTGAAAAATATGTTTTTCTAATAAAAATAAGCCCTAACATTTATTTCTTAAAGCTCTAATTAATACTACATTATTATTTCTTGTAAAAATAAATTTTTGAAATATTCATCCAATGTTGATCGCGTTGTTTTCTTAAAAGTTCTTCATGAACGGATAAGAACAAAATTTGGATCATTTTCACTGAATTGATCCATTATTTTAGTTATGGTAAAACTCATTTTTACAAACGCCATCGAATAATTTTTTTTGCTCTTCCTCTGAATCAACGGTGTCAACATTTTTGTTTTCTTCTTATTCAGTTAATTCCTTGAGCTCATCATTAGAAAGACTGCGCTGCTTCTTGAATTATTTCTTCAACATCTGGGTTGAAATAAAAGAGCTAAACTGAAACAGCGCTAAACGAAACAGCGTTAAGCGGGGTATCGCTGTATATATTTTTCTCGTCATTTTTGTACTTTTATATTCATTTAACTTTTTTCGCAATAAATTCAAAATATGTATGTATTGAATTGAATATTTGTTTAATTCTGCAACATTGTAACAGCTAGTCTCCCTCGCCTTTAAATAAAGAACACGGAACGGGCGGCGAGAATAAATACGACACGCACGGCGAAAAGCAAATGCAAACATACAACAGAGCCTTATAGCGATATATAAATATATAAAATGTATAGATTTATATTATATATATATATATATATATATATATACAGGGCCGGTCCTACCTTGAATGCAATGCATGCGAAAAATGCGGGCGCACGCCTTAGAGGGCGCCAACACGAGATTCATGAACATGAAATATACAATATAGTTTTTACAATATCATTCAATTCAAGAAATATATTTTTATTTTTGCATCTTCTACTAATTTTAGGTCAATATTTTTAAAATACGTTAAAAATTTAACTTTAAATAAAATAACAATGTAATACACGATGGGTAAGTAAAGTAGAATACATACAATTCGGCCTTTTACGATATCAATTAGGAGAAGTTTACGATGCAATTTTGGATATGTTAAATAATAAAATATTAAATTTAAAATACTCAACATGAAGTACGAGTGTTATGTTTAATAATGAAATGCTAGATTTTTTTTCCTAGCACAATTTGCTCAATATAATAAATTGCATAAAATCCCTAAAATAAATAAGCAAAATTTTCAAAACCCAAATATTAATATTACGTATGCATTAGAAACAATAAAATAATTAACTTCTCGTAGGGTAAATTATTGTAATCGTCCAAAAATCGAAATTGAAAATTTTTGCTTATCTTTACGTTTTGAAGGTTTCTGAACATTTTGCTCTTCCTTAGAAAAAATGTATGTGTATATGTGTGTGTGTATGTAGAGATACAATTTTTAACTTACCATAGCGTAAGTTATAGTAATCGCAAAAAAATCTAAATTTTTTATATATAACTAGTAGTTTAAAAATCTTTGAAACGTAATTATTAATTACGTTTCAAATATTTTTGAACATTTTAGCATACCTTAGAAAACGTGGTTGTATGTGCGTGTGTGTGTGTGCGGATACAATTTCTTTATCAACGATTTCGAGAATACGGATCAATCATTTTCAATTTTTTAAAAATATTTAATTCCTATTGATGAGAAGACGTGCTGATTAGTTTTTTGGATAAGGCAGGTCTAGTTGTTTCGGAGATACGGAGCATAAAGTGTAAAAAATCACAATTCAGTCATTTGACGGAGCTTCCGATTTGAATGATAGGAAACAATTTTTATTTGCATTGGAGTGCAAATATTTGTGCGCAGGGCGACGAAATTTTCAAAAAATTTCAAACAATAAAAAAATTGAATTTTCAAAAAAAATCTAATTATTCAAAAATTACAAAATTCTCAAAAATCTCCATTTATCTCTAAATCTCAATTCTCTGTATCGACTGCGTACACTCATTGGAACATTGTATAACAACTTGTTTTAAATCAAAATGCCACTTACACCTAGTTTATATATATATATTATATATATACATATATATATATATATATATATATATATATAATTCAATTTGTTAACAATACTCATTTTACAGCTTGCAATAGATAGCAGTTGTTGATAAAATTAAAGTGCAGTTGGGGTCACCAATAATAGTACGACCCTGCACATAATTATAAGTATATATGTACATATATATATATAAATATATATATATATATATATATATATATGTATAATACTAAAATAAATACTATCGCGACTTTTGTTGACATTAGTTGCGCTCGGTATGTTTGCCGAAGCAAAATTCTGACTGAAATTCTTGCACGGACAATGTACACATTTAGCTTAACACTGGGGTTGACGCCAACTTCCGCAATCGCACCAACCATCTGCTCGAATTTTCGAAAAAAATCTGAAAAAAAATATTTATAAACCATACACTTATGGAAAAAATAATCTAAGTGTAAGTGGCACCGAACAGTAGAGTCTACTGTGCCCAGAGTAATCACTCTTTTTAAAGAACTGATGCTCTTATTAATTCATAAGCTCTTATAGTTGTCTATGAAATACGATAATAAACGAAGTTACAGTATTTATAATAATCTATTTGAAAACATTTAATATTCCTCGAACATTTCGTTACGGTACGGGAAGTTCCAGCAATTTGCCTTAAGGCACGATGCCATACACCACTAATTTAATTATTTCATTATTCCGAGTCAATCATAATCTACTAAATAATTTCCGGACGGTCGAATTCAAAAAGAAATTGTATATTTTCAAACTTAAATTCAAATTATGTAGGACTTTTGAAGAAAAGGGAACAACTGAAGCGTGATTTAATCGTATTTATTAATTTGCAAATATTCTTCGATTTTTTCTGACTTTTCGGCGATTGATGTTTCGTGCAGAATTTTATGTTATTAGGTTATGTAAACATTGGAAAATCATAATAAAATTTTCTGTCGAATAAGGGGAGACTGGATTAACTTTAACATAATATATATATATATATATATATATATATATAGATGACCCGATATATATATATATATATATATATATATATATATATATATATATACTAGATGACCCGACAGACGTTGTCCTGTATCCACGTCTACAATTCAAAACTTCCAAATTTTTAAATATCCTATCCTATAATTTTTAATATCCTATTTAATGTCCTGTCTTTATGATTCATTTATGGTCTTAGCATAAGCATTATAAGAAATTCAGAAAAAAATAATATAGTATCTGCGGTAAAATATCAATATCACACTTGATTTATCCACACAACATAATTGCTTCAATAATTTAGTCCATAATTTTCATAACCTCGTACCATATATTAGTTGCTTTTTGACAATTATATTTTCTAAAGTACTTTTTTCTTACTAATAATTTAATAAACATTATTGTTTATACTCAAATCTTAAGTAAATTAATTCGTAAAATCTATTTCTTATGAGCACTCTTCAATCTAGGATCGACTTGCTAAATATTCCGTATTCAATGCCAAACAAATGAATTTTTGCCACATGAAATATAATTCTAAATCAATTTTTTAATAAGTAGATATATTTTTTTGTATTGTTAAATAATTTAGTAAAGTAAACCGAAATGCGACATGCATAAGTTTAAAAAAATAATGTATATGCAATTTTGGACTTATTGCGTTAGTTATTAAACTGAATTATGTACAATTTCATCTGCCTACAACATATACTGTTGACTGTATATTATATTATTTTAATTTCTGGCACATCTCGGCTGCTTTTCGGCAATAATAATGTAGACATTACATTTTTGTATATTATATTCAAATATTATTCAGGCCCATAATTTCAGCTAAATTCAAATATCAAGTAAATTGACATTTACTAGCAGATGACAGTTCAAATGTTTTCAATGTGAAACAATGATAAGTGTTTTTTTTTGTAATTTTTGCCATTTATTTCTACAATATTACTATGGTTTTATTGTTCAATAAATCTTAAAAATTTCATTTGACAAACTCTAAAAAAAATGATCAAAATCCGAATAACCGTTTAGGAGAACAATCAAATCGTACACTCGTACAGAAGAATTTTATATATTTTATAAGATATATATATTTTATAATATATATATATATATATATATATATATATATTATATATATATATAAATGCAAATTTTAATTGCAATATTAAAAAATCGTTCCCACATGGTTCAAGAAGTTTTGTCACCAGAGACGAAGAAGATTGTTTCTTTATCGGTTGAAAAGATAGCAACGTCTTTCCCATTATATTTTTAATCATATGTTGTATATATGTAATTAAATTATATGTATATATATATATATATATATATATATATATGTTAGTATTTGTGACCTAGCGACAATGTTTGAAATATAATATCTCCTTTGAAACCCTACACGCACGTTGCTGTTTTTAATTTAGCCTCTTCTATCTATCTTGCTGAAGATGATGAGAATTGGATCCACTGGATGTCTAAAGATGAATATATGGAATTCTAAGATCAGAATTTTTTATAATTGAACCAGTTTCCGTAGGACTTTAATGCTTTAGTTGGTTTATTAAGACCAATCATTCTATCGTTATACCAAGTAAATCGTCTAATTTCAATATTAACAAACGTCAAAAAAACTACTCATTTTTTCAAACTTTGATGAATTTTTAAAATTAAATTACTTGTCGTAACGTAAGGCAGTAATATTTCAGTAAGTTCTATAAGGCCAAAAAAAGTTCCTTAAAAATCGGTTTAAATTTTTTTTTCAACAGTTAATTACAAGAAAACGGTTCGGTAGATATTCACCTAAAACTAGTCAGTATCATTCCCTACCAAATCGTAGGTAATCGTAAGTATGAGCTTAAATGTGGATGAAAAGTTTAACACTTTTTTCTAAATTGCAAAGAAACGGCTCGACAGATCGTCGCATAACAATAGTCCAAATCTGACACACAATAGTCCTCATCGAGATACATCGAATGGCTTTTAAATTTTTAAAATCGGTTCAGCCGTTTTTGAGAAAACGTCGATTTACGGCAAAAAATCTGTTCACACTTTTCCAAATTTGGTCTCATTCGATTCAGAATGGCTTGAAACTTCGAGAAAGCATAAAATTAGCGAATCGGATTTTTTGATGAAAACATAAACTTCTCCTTCGGGAAGTTAAAAATTAACTAGTAGTGTATGGCATCGTGCCTTAAGGCAAGTTGCTGGAACTTTCCGTATCAAAAATTAAAATTTTTAGAAAATCTTTGAAATTTTTTGAAAACTTTAAATAAAAATCAAACTTGAAGAGGATTTTTAAATTTTTGTAAAAATTTGACTTGTTTGAGAAATTTGTTAACTTCCCGTAGGGCAAGTTATAGTAATTTCAAAAAAATCGAAAATGAAAATTTATAGTATATCATTTATAGTATATCTTTACGTTTTAAAACCTTCTGAACATTTTGGCATACTTTAGAAAAAATGGATGTATGTGTGTGTGTGTGCGTGTATGTATGTGTGTTCGGATACAAATTTTTGTCGGAGATTTCGGGAACACGGGTGAAGCGATTTGAATAATTCAAAAAACATTCGATTTGTATTGATAAGGAGACGTGCTGATTAGTTTTTGGCAAAGGCAGGTCTATCCGTTCCGAAGATATGGGGCAAAAAGTGCCAAAAACGGTAACTCAGTTTTTAAGAGAACGGAGCATCCCATTTGAATAATTCAAAAAACATTTTACTTGTATTGACAAGATGAAGAACTGATCAAATTTTCATGAAGGCAGGTCTGGCGGTTTCGGAGATCTAGTAAAAAAAGTAAAAAAAAATGCCATTTGGCGGTCAAAAATGATCATTAGACATATGCACATTAAATTATCAATTATTTTCTAGAGATTTTAACAATAAGTATAAATTTTGTTTACATTCCTATGGGTTCCGTACCAATGTTTATCCGTTAGACGGCGAAGCGGCGCTTACGCGCTTCAATATTGCGTCTCTATGCAGTTAAAGCAGTACGATTGCTTTGCAAAAAAGTTTAGAATTTCAAAAATATGTCAAAATAAAGAATAAAAAAAGAATTTTTTTTGTCAAATTAGTTATTATTATTTAAAATAATTATTTTAAAACTATGAATAGGATATTTTACATATTTATTATTGTTTTACCAGGTATGACGGATAATATACCTACGGGTAAAAATCCGAACGAAATGAGAAATATTATTATAACATATTTATGTTTATTGAAATATATTTATTATTATCATTATTAACTACGAATAGGAAAAAATCGTACATCAAAACATAATTAACTTCCCGTAGGGTAAGTTATAGTAATCGTCCAAAAATCGAAATCAAAAATTTTTACATTTCTCGACGTTTTGAAGGTTTCTGAACATTTTGGCATACCTCAGAAAAAATGGATGTGTGTGTGTGTGTGTGTGTGTGTGTGTGTTTTGTATGTCCGCGTTTTTTCGTCCACGTTTTCGGGCGCACGGATCAACCGATTTGAATGGTTTAAAAAACATTCGATTCCTATTGATAGGGAGATGTGCTGATTAGTTTTTGGCAAAGGCAGGTCCAGCCGTTACGGAGATATGGAGCAAAGAGTGCAAAAAATAGAAAGCGAATTTTTGAGAGAACGGATCAACCGATTTAAATGGTTTAAAAAACATTCGATTCCTATTGATAGGGAGATGTGCTGATTAGTTTTTGGCAAAGGTAGGCCCAGAGGTTTCGGAGTTACACAGCTAAATTTAAAAAAAATGGCTGTTTTTGAGAGAACTAAGCGTCCGATTTAAATGATTCAAAGAACTTTCTGCTTTTTTCAACAAAACAATTGATTTTGGAAAAAAAAATTTTTTGTTTCTAATTTTTTTTCAAAAAAATTTTTTTGTAATTTAGGACTAAAAATTCAAAAAATCACCCAAGCTAAGCACAGTCTAAGCGCAACTCTGGTAGAAATGTTTACGCAAGTGCGTTTAGACTGTTTATGTACTGGAGCACTTTTCCAATTTTGTGAAAATTATTGAAAAATGTGAAAATGCCGCCGAACTGAGCACAGTATAAGTGTAAATGTCGCACAGAATTATTTGCAAATGCGTTTAGACTGTGACTATGCGGGAGCACTTTTTCAATTTTGTGTAAATTTGGCAACTATTTTTTTTTGGAATTTGATTCGAAATGAAATGACGATTGTTAATGTTCTGGAGATCATAAATTGATTTATTTATAATTAACTTTCCATAGGGTAAGTAATCGCAAAAAAATCGAAAATGAAAATTTTTATATATCTTCACGTTTCAGAGGTTTCTGAATATGTTGGCATACCTTGGAGAAAATTGATGTATGTGTGTGTGTGTGCGTGCATGTGTGTGTGTTCGGATACAAATTTTCGTCGACGATTTCGGGAACACGGATAAAGCAATTTGAATAATTCAAAAAACATTCTAGCCGTTCCGAAGATATGGGGCAAAAAGGGCCAAAAACGGTAACTTAGTTTTTAAGAGAACGGAGCGTTCGATTTGTATAGTTCAAAAAACATTTTACTTGTATTAACAAGATGAAGATTTGATCAAATTTTCATGAAGATAGGACTAGCGGTTTCGGAGATCTAGTAAAAAAAACTAAAAAAAAATAACATTTGGCGGTCAGCAATAATCATTAGACATTAGACATATGCATATCAAATTATCAGATATTTTATTGAGATTTTTACAATAAGTATAAGTTTTGTTTACATTCCTATGGGTTCCGTACCATTGTTTTTCTGTTAGACAGCGACGCGGCGCTTACGCGCTTTATATTTTGTCTCTACGATTGCAGTTCAGTTATTGATCATTTTTCCTATAAAAAAAATGCAAAAAAAGTAATTTTTTGTCCAATTTAAAATTTCTAAAAAATCTCATTTTTTCGAAGTAAAATTTTTTCAAAAATGTTAATCGTCTTTAAAAAAATAATAATTTTTGGTACGGGAAGTTCCAGCAATTTGCCTCAAGGCACGATGCCTTAATTGCCTTAAGACAGAATTCCACTTACAGCTAGTTACATATTATACTTGAACTACAATAGATGGCGCTCATCCCCTACTTGTGTAGCTCGCGCTGCGCAATATAGTTCGCCCGTTTAAGTATAAATACAAAGTCGTTTGTTCGTGTAGTGTTCTTGCTTCGGCAGAACATATACTAAAATTGGAACGATACAGAGAAGATTAGCATGGCCCCTGCGCAAGGATGACACGCAAAATCGTGAAGCGTTCCACATTTTTTTTGAAAAATTTCCCAGTTCAAAATAATTTATATTTACCTATAATTATAGAGCTTTATAGAGTACTACCAATGTATTAGTTCGCATGAAATTTTGCGCATAAACATTTTCATTTTCAGAGCGTTCCCTAAATAATTGCATTTCGTAATTACCATCAAAGGCAAAATATGGTTTCGACAATATTTTGAAATGACCTTATTTACATATATGTGTATGCAAATACGATATAATTATGTATTGAACTCGAAAATGATTATCATAACGGGTTATGGGAGCTCTCTGCACTGCGTATTATAAAATCATAATTTGGAATACTGCGACTAGGCAAAATTTGGAAAAAAAAATTAAAAAACTAGTGGTGTATGGCATCGTGCCTTAAGGCAAATTGCTGGAACTTTTCGTATCTTAATAAAATATTCGAGGAATTTTAAATAATTTTGAATAGATTATTATTTATACTGTAATTTTCATTATTCTTATTTTATAAACAAAATGAGAGCGTATAAATTGGACTACAACGTTTATATATATTCACAGGAGCGTAAATAAACAAAATTTAGTCAAAATCCGAATTACTTAAGATATAAAAAAAAATTTTTTTTGGAAATTAAAAATAATTGAATTTTTGTTTTTTTCACCAAAAGCAACCGTTTTCAACACAAAGTTTTTTTGAATATTTCAAATCGTATGCTTAGTTCTCTCAAAAACAGTCATTTTTTACAAGTTTAGCTCCGGATCTCCTAAATTGCTAAACCTGTCTTGACCAAAAACTAATCGCCACTTTTGTAACTGTAACTTTCATTATTTTTGGATTCTTGTTATATTTGAATTAACACTGTGGACAAATCAATTGTAAATCATAAATTAATTTATCTCGAAGTTTGCTTGAACATTAACATTCATTTAATTTCTAATTCAATTTCATTAGTTGCGTATATTTCATACAAAATTGAAAAAGTGCGCATTTTCAAAATGCTTGGTGGCATTTTTACATTTTTCAATAGTTTTCACAAACTTGAAAAAGTGTTCCTATATAGTCGCAGTCAAAACGCATTTGCACCAGGTTGTCACTTAGACTGTGCTCAGCCTGGGTAATTTTTAATTTTTTAACCCAAAATTACATTTCTATAATTTATTTATCTAGAATTATAATTAATGTCCGAATCATTTTAGAATTAAAAACAAATGAAATTTTGAAGTATGAAAAAATTGTTTTTTCCAAAAACTAATAGTTTATTCTCACTGTCAACACAACCAAATTGTTTTTTGAATCATTCAAATCGGATGCTTTGTTTTCTCAAAAACTATGATTTCTTGCACATTTAGCTCCGTATCTCCGAAATGGCCGGACCCGTCTTTGCCAAAAACTAATCAACACATCTCTCTATCAATAGGAATCGAATGTTTTTTTAACCATTCAAATCGGTTGATCCATGCGCCCAAAATTGTGATCCAAAAATTGTATCCACACATACCTACACACACACACATACACTGACATCCTTTCAATTCAGAAACCGTTGAAACGTAAAGATATATAAAAAATTTAATTTTCGATTTTTTGCAATTACTTATACTTATCTTATTAACATTTTTTTCATTACTCTATTTCTAATGATCTTGACATTTGAATAAATTGCATAAGAGAAATTATGTAATCGTATTGCATTTGCATATCATATAATATACATATTGTAATAGATATCACAAAATATCCTATTACTTATTTATATAATGCCCTATTAGTATTCAATTTCGCAAAAATGCGATCTCATTTCGAATTTGTAATTTAAACTTTTGTAGTAATTAGTTGAAACTATATTTAACTAATTAAACAAAAGATATATATATCAAATTTCATTGGAAAATAGACAACTTAGTTTTCGGGATGTTCGAAAATTACTATAAAAATATTATATCCTAAAAAAAAATTTGGGTTTATTTTGGAGTAATGATTCAGAGCGAAAGTTTGCACAAACTAGCTCGATATCAAGCAGTATGATATCAAATTTCCACTTGAGGTTATTGCCATTCGTGGGCATTGCTGCAACACATATTCGTCACAAACATAGCTCGATTTTTATGTTTTCTGTACGTTTCAAGCCATTCTGAATCGAATGAGACCGAATTTGGATCAAAAGTATATGTGTGTGTGTGTATATGTGAACAGATTTTTTGCCGAAAATCGACCTTTTTTCAAAAAACGGCTGGCCGATTTCAAAAATTTAAAAGCCATTCGAAGAATCTCGATGTAAGACTGTCGTAACATTTATAATATAAATATAGTCTATAGAAGAAAGAAGAGTGGTTGACCATTGGGTTGCCCTTTTGAGAAAATATTTAAGTTAGGCTGTACGACAATTCATAGAATACGTAATTCTGATAAAAAAATGATGATAGCATTATGTACCGACTTATCAATCACATATTATTGTATTTTTTTCTATATTACTCATATTATTTTGTTTCTATAATCATTAAAAAATTTTGTACCATCAAAATTACTGAATGTCTTCCTTTTTGTAAAGACAGATTGTAATTCAATAAAGAGAATATAATCATTAAAAATTAAATTTTGATATTCTATGAATAATATTTTTATCGGAAGTTTATCATTCGTGTAGTTTAAATATTTACGCACCTTAGTGATTAAATAAATGTTAATACATACATATTTTCATTCTAAACTTCTTATCTATATATTTCTTTTAATAATGTTTATTTTAAAGATAACAAAGTCAAATCAAAATATTAATTGAAAAATATTGTTCCTTATCAAAATGAATACTACGTTGCCAGATAGATAATTTTTTATCAGTCCGTGGTAAGTGCTCAGGCTTAAAGAATCATGGTTCGGGCGACTTGATATCAAGCAGTAGGGATAACAGTAATATATCATGATATTTTTTATATTTCTTTGCGTTCCAAGACCCCTTGAACATTTTGGCATACCTTAGAAAAAATGGATCTGTGGGGATACAATTTTTCGACAACTGAAAATAAAAGTATTGCTGGGTTCTGATCTTTTCTTTATAATTTTTTTTCATCATTTTTTCTTTATGTATACTTATTTATATTCTATATAATCTCCATATATATCGTACATTACCTTTATAAATGCTATACTATCTTTTTATTTATATCCATTCTATCAAATTTTTTTGCTTTTCACAAATAATTTCTTCATTTTTTTGTTTTGCTAAATCTGATCTTTTCGAATTATAATCTTGCTTTTTCTTCTTTTTTCTAATTTTTTATTCAAATTCAACTTAACAATTGAAATTCTATTTTAATGCCAAATTAACTATATTTTTCAAATTATATGTAAATGATATTTATTTACTCCATCATTGTTTTCTAAAAATAGCTCCCTTCTATTTCCGCGATTTTCTCCCAAATATTTTCTGCAAACCTTCCAAGTACCACATTCAAAATCACAATTCTGTGTATTATTATTTCAATAAAAATGTCACTTATTTGTACATCGAACATGGCATATTTCTAAAAAAAAATCTGTTTTGAATGACAGTATAAAAGACATACCGACAGACAGACAGACAGACAGTCAAATCGGCAATGGGCGATGTATTGCTATTTTTTTCTTTTAGCAGGAACTTTTTAGTAGGAAAAGGAAAACATTCTTCAGAGAAGTGAGCATGAAAGTGAGAATTGTTTGATGGCAGATTAGATTTGTACTTGTACTACCAAAAATTTGTACGAAATCCATTCTTAAAAAAGGGCTAAAAAAAACAAATCTTCAATATTATTGTCTTTATTATTAGTCAAACACGCGAAACAATATATTAGTTAGATATAAATGCAAACAAATTTTTTTATAATTTTTTTTTTTTTTTTTTTTTTTTATAATTAAATTTATTTATATATATATACATTATTTTCATATCTCAGTCAGGCAGAGTTGCCTGGTATGAGAGATTATGAAAACAGTTTTCATATAATATATACATTTCATTTGACTATAATAATCTATTTCATTAATATAATATCTATATATAACTAAAATATCTTTATATATCACTCTTCAGTCTTCTTGGTCTTCAATTTCCTTATAGTGTTTTTTTATTTTTCTTTTAAATTTATCGTCATCTTTGGTCATCTTAATATTGTTTGGCAATTCGTTATATGTTTTGCTGGCACTCCATATGACATTTTCTCTGAAATTCTTCTTTCTATTGTGTTCAATGTGAAAATTGTTGTGTTGTCTAGTATAGTGTTCATGTATATCTTGATTTATGTCTATTGTTGTGCTTGTTTTAATTCGGTTAAATTTCATTTTGTGTATTAGTTTGCATTTCTCTATTTTAATTATGTTATTTAGTGAAAGATTATTTGTTTCTCTCTGTAAGTATTTGGTGGGTGTCAGATGTGGAAAATTGTATGCTATTTTGGTGGCTTTATTCATTATTGTCTGTATGTCATTTAAGTTAGCTTTAGTTGTTTGGCTCCATGTTGTTATTCCATATAAAATTATAGGTAGTATTTGTGTTTTAAGAATTAGTATTTTATTTTTTTGCCGAAAGAGTGGATCCTTTTCAATGCCCCTGTTAATGTTCCAATTTTTCTTTTTATTTTGTTTATATGTTCTGTCCATGTCAGTTTTTCATTTATTATCAGTCCTAAGTATTTTATGCTTTCCACTTCTTCTATTTCTCTATTATTTACTTTAATATTTAGTTTAGTGTTCTCAGTATTTTTTTTATGTTTGAAATATATGTATTTTGTTTTATTGATGTTAATTCTTAGTTTATTTTTAGTTAGCCAGTCAGTGTATGTTTTCATGTCCGTGTTTATTGTATCTTCAAGCCTTTTTTTGTCCTTATCTGCATATACTATGGCAGTATCGTCTGCATATAGTATGTATCTGCCCTTTAATTTTACATCTTTTAGGTTGTTGGTATATAGCAGATATAATAAAGGACCTAAAACAGAACCTTGTGGGACTCCACAAGTTATGCTACGACCCCCACTTGTAAAATTTCCCACCTTCGTCCTTACCACCCTTTCCACGAGAAAATCTTTAATTATGCTGTAATACAAACCTACTACACCCAAATCTATTAATTTATTGAGCAATATGCCATGATCCACAGTGTCAAAAGCTTTTTGTAAGTCAATAAAATTGCAGCTGTATGCATATTTTCCTCAAGGTGCTGACTGATGGCATTGGTCAAATCTATTAGGGCACCTTGAGTATTTGATGAAGGGAGGAAACCATATTGATGTTTATCTATTTTTTGAATGAGTAAATTTAGTAGTCTTTCTTTAATTATTTTTTCATATATTTTGGAGAATGTATTAGTTATTGTAATTGGTCTGTAATTATTTGGATCTGTTTTGTTTCCTGTTTTAAAAATTGGTTTTATTGTGGCTGTTTTGAGGCACGAAGGAAAAATACCCCTTTTTATGCAGTTATTGATTAAAAAAGTGAGTAGAGGAGCTATTTGATAAATTATTTTTTTTATAATTCTTGCTGTTATTTTATCTTCTCCAGGTGCAGCGTTGTTTTTCAGGTTTTCCACAATTTTTATTATTTCTTTTTCATTTGTTAGTTCAAAATTTTGTTTTTTGTTTTCAGGTCTAGATATTGATGATATCGGTTAAATTTAAAATCGGTTCAGTAGTTTAGGTCTACATTCCGGACAAACATCGTGACATGCACTTTATATACTATTATACTACCACTTATATAATTTTTGTGCGCTTTCTTTTGGTATGAACTTGCTAAATGCAGTGTCGAAACGTACAAAATAAATTTATATATATATACATAGTTCAAATTTTTCATATTTTTATGTAGTTCCAATTTTTGTTTTTTATTTCGACAGTTTGGCTGAAAGTAAACCTGCAAAAATATGTTTCAAATCTAATAAAAAAAATCTTAAGTATGATATATAAACTTTATTAACTTCCCGTAGAGTAAGTTGTAGTAATTGTCTAAAAATCGAATAATTTTTTTTTAGATTATCAGATTTTTTACATTCAATCTTTAAAATCATTTCCTCTTACAGATCTGTTGTGTTCTTTATGATAGTTCATAGAAAAAGGCGGCATCTTCAAAATTCCCAAAACTATTCAAGTGTAACCCGACACATTAATATCTTTTCAATGTTCATTGGAAACGGTTGTGGAGTGTTTCTTTGAATTCATTTTTTTTTTCAAAATTCTCAAAAACTTTTTGCTTCTGTTAGTGGAACAGGATGCAAAATATTTTGGAACTTCTGGAAGTATCCGTTTTTTTTGGGGAAATTTATGGTTGTTTAGAAAGCGTATTTTGGATACAAGAAAAGCTCTTCAGAATGGATAGAAAATCTTTTACCTCAAGGTGAAATGAATCTTACGGAATCATTTATAACGTTTGTTGAGAATGAATGTCTATTACGATTGCGTGTGTTTGTACGTGTGCAAATGTGCATCATCCCATCATAAAATTCGGTTCTGCATAACAAACGTGTATTATTGCCGACTCGACGGGAAATTAAATCACTTAAACAAAATGTAGGATATGTAAGACAGATCCGAGAGCCGACGAGATTTGTTCTGATATATGCCATATACACGGTTAGATATGACTAGAAAATTATTTCATTCGAGGGCAAAGAGAAATATTAGGATGGTTGAAAGTTTTTATTTTGTTCGACCGATTTCAAAAATTTAAAAGCCATTCGATGTATTTTGATGTGGACTACCGTTTCTCAGTTTTGTGCGACGATCGTTCAAACCGTTTCTTTGTAAATCGCAGAAAAGTGAAAAAATTTTCGTCTACGTTTTAGCCCGCAATTCTGAATCGATTTTGAAAATTCAAAAACCGTTCAAAAGATATTGGTTGGGAATCCTGCTGATTAGTTTCTGGTAGAGATCGGCCGAGTCGTTTTATTGTAATAAGGTGTTAAAAATTTTTTTTTTGTCGATTATTATTATTATTTTTTTTAACGGTAGATACCATAGTCTTCTAGGCCATACTAAAATATTACGGTCCTGCGACAACTCGTTTAACTTTAAAAATTTCGTCAAAGTTTGCAAAAATTAGTATTTGGTCTTTTTAGAATTTGTCAAAATTAGACCTTTCATCGACGTTTGCTCAAAAACGCCTGAACCGATTTCAGAAATTTAAAAACCATTTGATGTATCTCGATGACGATTATCATTTGTCAGTTTTATGCGACGACCTGCCGAACCGTTTTTTTGTAATTTGGAAAAAAGTGTCAAACCTTCCGTCCACATTTAAGCTCATACTACCGAATCGATTTTAAAAAATCAAAAACTGTTCGAAAGATATTCGTTGGGAATGATACTGATTAGTTTTAGGTGACAATCTACCGAGCCATTTTCTTGTAATTAACTGTTGAAAAAGAAATTTAAGCCGATTTTCATGGAACTTGTTTTGGCGATATATATCATGGTCTTATAGAACTTACGGAAATATTACGGCTTTACGACAAGTAGTTTAATTTTAAAAATTCATCTAATTTTGAGAAAATGAGTAGTTGTTTTGACATTTGCTAAAATTAAAATTAGACGATTTACTTGGTATAACAATATAGTACTTGGTCTTAATGAACATACTAAACAATTAAAGTCCTACAAAAAACTGGCTCAATTATAACAATTATTGGTTTTTTAAAAATTTGCTTTTAAAACATACTCTGACCGGGTTGACGTGTTCGATTTTCAAAAATGTGTAATAAATCCACTTCGAATACTTTTAACTACTCATTTAATTTATCTATCATGAATTAAGTCGCTTATTTACACAAATCGGGAAGTTCATGTAACTTGCCTTAAGGCAAAATACCAAT
>NW_020539726.1:33229718-33250565 GCF_003426905.1 Ctenocephalides felis | reverse complement strand
CACACTTGCACGCACACACACACTTGCACACACACATATAAATTTATTTAAAAAAAAAAATAGAATCGGTCCAGCCGTTTTTGAGAAAACGTGGATTTTCGGCACACACGCATACTTTTTCCAAATTTGGTCTCATTAGATTCAGAATGGCTTGAAACGTCGAGAAAACATAAAATTAGCGAATCGGATTTTTTGATGAAAACATTAACTTCTCCTTTCGGGAAGTTAAAATATTGGCTTTTAGGCAAATTACTGGAGCTTTCCATACCGTAATTAAATATTTGAGGAATAAAAATAATTAATTGATCAACTATCAATAACAATTATTTTAAATATTTTCAAATATTTATTGTAAATACTGTGAATTTCATCATTCGTATTTCATAGATCTAATATAATATAATATTTAAGCGAGGACATTTATATATGTTTATAAGAAACGTAAATATTTTAAAAATAAGTGAAGTTAAAAAAAATTGACGAGAATATTTGAAAGTAGAGAGAAGAAGATGTATAATCAGCCATCACCTTGATTCTTATCATAAAATTAACGGCCAATGTTTAAAAATTTATAACGAAAGTATATTCTTTCGTTGTTATTTGTTTTGTTTGTGAGCACTGTTATTTAATTTACGATCACCTTAATATCATTTTATAATCAAGTTAAGTTTTATAAGTTATATTGTTGATTTTAAGTTAAATTTAACAGTATTTTATATGTCCTATATAGAAGCTCACACCTGGGTGGGGTCAAAAGTACCAATTGAACTTACACCCTGTCAATGGCGTAAAAAATAAACCATATCAAATAAAAAAGTAAGTTGAGTTAGAAAAGCAATTTTAAAGAGATAAATAAAACAAAAATTATTCCAACTCTGCTGATGAATATTTCTGACATAATACCAGATCAAGGTTATATACAGTGTTATCTCTGTAACATTTAGTTGATTAATGTAGCTATTATTTTGTAAAATCACTTTAAAATTAAAATAAGACAATTGAACTGTTTGCCCCCTGACGGTACCGAATTAGAGATTTTATAAAATCAATAAAAAAAACACATTACTAAACATAGTCAGATAGTTGTTTGTTTGACATGTGTTATTTGTTATGACATAAAATTAGTTTGGATTTCGTAATATGAATCATAATTAAAATTAAAATCTAAATTATTTTCGATAAACAAAAAAAAATTTAAAAAAAATGAAATTTAAAAATTGAGAAGAAAATTGAAACAATTTTTTTTCCAAACGCAATTATTTTGTTAAAACAAGCAAAAAGTTTTTTGAATCATTCAAATCGGACTATTAGTTCTCTTAAAACTGCCATTTTTGCACATTTAGCTCTGTATCTTGGAAATGGCTGCACCTGTCTTAGCCAAAAACTAATCACCTCTTCTCTCAATCATTACAAAGTGAATGTTTTTTAGATCATTCAAATCGGATACTCCGTTCTCTCAAAAACTCGATTTGTATCAGCGCATATTCCTATCAATAGGAATCGAATGTTTTTTAAATCATTCAAATCGGTTGATCCGTGCGCCCGAAAACGTGGACGAAATATTGTATCCATAAATACATACACACAAAAACACACACACATTCATTTTATCTGAAGTAGGCTAAAATGTTCAGAAACCTTAAAAACGTGAAGAAATGTAAACATTTTCAATTTCGATTTTGGACGATTCAATAACTTACCCTGCGGGAAGTTAAAAAAAAATATTTGAAAATATTCAGAATTGTTCTAACAATTTTTGTAATGGTAATGTGCAAATTTTTAGGGATATGAAAGAACTCAGGATTGTGCTAAAAATTTTAGTTTACAAATCTGTTGTAATTCATATAATATATATATAATACATAATATAATATGTATTTTGTGCCTATTAGATCTATAACTAGAGATATATAGTTGGATGGGTTGTCATATCAAATCTACTTTTAATAATAATGAATATTAACTTCAGCGGAATTATATACGCTAGAAGAAACTATTATGTCTTAAAAGGGAAAACAGGAAATAATATATGTATATGTATATATATAATATAGATAAACACACAAATAGGCGCAAAACTCTTCCATACTATGGAAAAATCAAACCTTTCGTTTAAAGAAAAAGAATAGCATAGTATTTTTGTGTAATAAATTATTTGATACCTTATAAATTAAAATTTTTTGATACCTTATAAATTAAAAATTTGAAAAAAAATTGTAATAAGTTTATTTTGCTTTTATGACATCTTCTGTACCAACCGCAAAAAATAAACTTCCAAATGTTTTAATATTCAATTCATTTTTCCAGTGGAGTCCATTTCATTTTTAACTGTTGCCAGTCTATAAGCATGGTTTTTAGCAAATATCCACAATTACAATATAACCCATTCGGTTAAATTTACATAATTTTCTGAAAACCTATAAAAACCGATTCTCAATCCTTTCCTATGTGAATCTTATTAGAAAACGATCGTCGAAGCGCAACGAATGATTTTGAGGTCGAGAGAACAAAACTCCGACCTTGGCCATTCTAATTCTAATCGGAATCACGTCTCTGCTTACAAAGATCTTTCTTACCCAGATTCTGACCAAGATCTCGTGATCTTGTGCCGAAGCACAAGCATTTTGTAACAAACAATAATATCGTAATAATAACGGGAGTAAAAAAGTGAATTCGATTATGGAATAGTCAATAGATGATCTGGTCATGTCTGGTCGGTGGCGATTGAAGTGGATTTTATGTGATTATGGACAAAATAATGAAGTAATGTACATTAAAATTTAAGTTTGCCCGTTTAATCTTTTTGGTCTCTAATTAAAATATAGCATATTTCTACTTGTACATTATATTCGTAATGTAGGACGGGACACAAAGATCCAATTTGACTTTGAGTAATTATATTGCACCAAATTAATTAAGTAAATATGTTGCAACAAAAATCAATTAATTATATTGCAACAAATAACACATATTAAACAAAAAACTATCTAACTATGTTCAGTAAAACTCACAGCTAAACCATCATCGTGAAAATGTCTTCTTTGCTATTTTCCAAAAATTTCAAGGAACAAACAGGTCCCAATGTCTATTTTTAATTAACTTTCCGAAGAAGTTTATGTTTCATTAAACAATCCGATTCACTAATTTTATGTTTTCTCGACGTTTCAAGTCATTCTGAACCGAATGAGGCCAAATTTGGAAAAAGTATGTGTGTGTGTGTGTGTGAACAGATTTTTTGCCGTAAATCGACGTTTTCCCCAAAACGGATGGACCGATTTCAAAAATTTAAAAGCCATTCGATGTATCTCGATGAGGACTATCGTTTCTAAGTTTTGTGCGGCGATCAGCCGGGCCGTTTCTTTGTAAATTGCAGAAAAGTGAAAAATTTTCGTCCACGTTTTAGCCCGCAATTCTGAATCGATTTTGAAAATTAAAAACCATTCGATAGATATGGTTGGGAATCGTGCTGATTAGTTTTTGGTAAAGATCGGCCGAGCCGTTTTCTTGTAATTAAAGTTTAAAAAAAAAATCTACGATTTTTATGATTTTTTTGGCGGTAGATACCATAGTCTTCTAGGTCATACTAAAATATTACCGCCCTACGTTAACTCGTTTATCTTTAAAAATTTGTCTAAGTTTGCAAATGTTGGTATCGTTTTTTTGGCATTTGTCAAAATTAGACCTTTCATAGACTTTGCTCAAAAACGCCTGAACCGATTTCAGAAATTTAAAAGCCATTCGATGTATCTCAATGAGCACTATAGTTTGTCAGTTTTGTAAGACGATCTGCTGAACCGTTTCTTTGTAATTTGAAAAAGAGTGTTAAACTTTTCGTCCACATTTAGCTCAAACTACAGAATCGATTTTAAAGAATGAAAAAGCATTCGAAAGGTATTAGTTGGAAATGATACTGATTAGTTTTAGGTGAAAATCTACCGAGCCATTTCTTGTAATTAACTGTTGAAAAAAAAATTAAGCCGATTTTCATGAAACTTTTTTTGGTAACATATATCATGGTCTTATAGAACTTACTGAAATATTACGGCCTTACGACAAGTAGTTTAATTTTAAAAATTCATCAAAATTTGAGAAAAAATGAGTTGTTTTTTGACGTTTGTTAAGAGGTGCTTGTCCACCTCTATCAGGTGGACAAGCATATTACTAAATACCTGTAAGGGAGGGACGAGCCTAGTAAATTATCACGATTTATTATTAACTTCCCGTGTAAGTTATTGTAATCGTCCAAAAATCGAAATCGAAATTTTTTACATTTCTCGACGTTTTGAAGGTTTCTGAACATTTTGGCATACTTCAGGAAAATGGATGTGTGTGTGTATGTATAATACAATTTTTCGTCCACGTTTTCGGGCCCACGGATCAACCGATTTGAATGGTTCAAAAACATTTAATATTCCTCGAACATTTCGTTACTGTCGGGAAGTTCCAGCAATTTCCTTAAGGCACTATGCCATACATCCCACTAGTTTTTACTTGAATTAAAAAAAAATCAAAATTTTGAAAAAAGTTCAGAAATTTAACGTTTATATAAGGTACAAAAACCTTCACTTGATGTTGAGTAGGGAAGAGGGGATAATTTGAAATATCACCGAGGGGGAGGGAAACGTTTAAAAAATCCTTAAAAATCGATCACGTGTTTAATATTAATAGATGATCCTATACTAGACGTAACCAGGCATTACCACATCATCTGGTTTTCTCTCTCGATCGTCCAGCACGCGACACTCTGGTCTACGGGGCTACGGCACGCTTTTGAGGCGGACGCCGAGAGGACCCGTTCGGTCGCCTCCGTCCCGCTTTGCGACCGACAACCGCGACCGCATCAGTAGACGTTTTACGGGCGCGTTTATTGCCTCGTAAAACGTCGGAGCACGACTCACCGACTGACTGACTGACTGACGGTAATATTCAAAGTAAAATACATCAGATATATTAGGTGGGCGATGGACTGATGGATGAACATGAGAGTTTTTGAACTTTCCGTGGGGTAAGTTGTAGTAATCGCAAAAAAATCGAGAATGAAAGTTTTTCTACATATTTACATTTCATAGGTTTCTGAACATTTTGGCATATCTCAGAAAAAATAAATGTCCGGATACAGATTTTCGTCAATCATTTAGGGAACACGAATCAACCGATTTGAATAATTCAAAATACATTCGATGCCTATTGATGAAAAGACGTGCTGATTAGTTTTTGAGAAAAACAGGCCCGGCCACCTCTTTCATAATTTCATAAATGCAAGGCAAAAAGTGCAAAAAATAGCAGTATTTCGAATGCGAATGATTCAATTCATTTAATAATCGAGTGAAAAATTAGTCACATTTTTGCAAACAGGTTGACATATGGACATGTGAACTGATAGAAAAGTAGACAAGTTATCAGGTTGACTGGTAAACAGGTAGACAGGTAAATAGGTAAAGTAGGTACTTAAACAGAAAGTCACTTAAAAATGGAAACAAGTAGAATGTAAAGCGGTAGATTATATAAAAATTAAACATTTATTGATTGAATCGATTTTTTACTTGTATCTGGTAAGTTCATGCAACTAGCCTTAAGGCACAATGCCACTTACACCCGATTAAAGTTGATCTTTATAAAATATTGCAGTGATGTAAAAGTGTTATAAAATTATATAATTGATGATGATTGAAGCAAATCTATCAAAATTACAGTATTAATTTTGTGAAGAAGAAGTTTGTTTTCAATAGAAACTCCGATATTAGATTTTATGGAATGTTTTACAAAATTCTGCCAACATTGATACAAACTATTAAATTATTAAATATTCCTTCACTCATAAATCTAAAAATAACTAGTTGAAGGTGCATTTAGCCTGAAGGCAAGTTGCATGAACTTCCCGAAATGTGTAAGTAGTATACTTAATCGATCCAATTTTAGAATAAGCAACTTGATCTGCCTTTAACAATATTTTTTTATTTTATAATTATTAAGAAATTTATATTTATCACTATCATTGATTATAAAAAAAAATATTTTTTTTCTTTTTTTATTATTTTAATATATAATCTGAATACATAAGTGGTTCTCATTGTGACAAAATTGTATCGACGCATACGATTATTTTTCCAAATTGTAGAAAACGATGATAATTATTATAACTTGATTAAAGTAAAGAATTTCTTGGTCATTTCACGACCTCGGAGACGAAGTATATTTTCTAGGCAGAGGCTTCATATGTTTTGATTTTTCAAAATCGGTTCGGTAGGATGAGCTTAAATGTGGACGAAAATTTAACACTTTTTTCAACAGTTAATTACAAGAAAATGGCTCGGTAGATTTTCACCTAAATTAATCAGCATCATTCCCAACTAATATCTTTCGAACAGTTTTTGATTTTTCAAAATCGGTTCGGTAGGATGAGCTTAAATGTGGACGAAAATTTAACACTTTTTTTCAACAGTTAATTACAAGAAAACGGCTCGGTAGATTTTCACCTAAAATTAATCAGCATCATTCCCAACTAATATCTTTCGAACAGTTTTTGATTTTTCAAAATCGGTTCGGTAGGATGAGCTTAAATGTGGACGAAAATTTAACACTTTTTTTCAACAGTTAATTACAAGAAAACGGCTCGGTAGATTTTCACCTAAAATTAATCAGCATCATTCCCAACTAATATCTTTCGAACAGTTTTGATTTTTCAAAATCGGTTCGGTAGGATGAGCTTAAATGTGGACGAAAATTTAACACTTTTTTTCAACAGTTAATTACAAGAAAAACGGCTCGGTAGATTTTCACCTAAAAATTAATCAGCATCATTCCCAAATGATATCTTTCGAACAGTTTTTGATTTTCCAAAATCGGTTCGGTAGGATGAGCTTAAATGTGGACGAAAATTTAACACTTTTTTTCAACAGTTAATTACAAGAAAACGGCTCGGTAGATTTTCACCTAAAATTAATCAGCATCATTCCCAACTAATATCTTTCGAACAGTTTTTGATTTTTCAAAATCGGTTCGGTAGGATGAGCTTAAATGTGGGCGAAAATTTAACACTTTTTTTCAACAGTTAATTACAAGAAAACGGCTCGGTAGATTTTCACCTAAAATTAATCAGCATCATTCCCAAATGATATCTTTCGAACAGTTTTTGATTTTCCAAAATCGGTTCGGTAGGATGAGCTTGAATGTGGACGAAAATTTAACACTTTTTTTCAACAGTTAATTACAAGAAAACGGCTCGGTAGATTTTCACCTAAAATTAATCAGCACCATTCCCAACTAATATCTTTCGAACAGTTTTTGATTTTTTAAAATCGTTCGGTAGGATGAGCTTAAATGTGGACGAAAAGTTTTTTTCAAATTACAAAGAAACGGCTTGGCAGATCGTTGCACAAAACTGACAAACGATAGTCCTCACCGAAATACATCAAATGGCTTTTAAATTTCTAAAATCGGTTCAGGCGTTTTTGAGAGAAAACGTCGATCAAAAGTCTAATTTTGACAAATGCCAAAAAGACCATACTGATTTTTGCAACTTTGACGAATTTTTAAAGCTAAACCAGTTGTCGTAGGGCCGTAATATTTTAGTATGACCTAGAAAACTATGGTATCTATCGTCAAAAAATAATCATAAAATCGTCGAAATTTTTTTTTTTAAAACTTTATTACAAGAAAACGGCCCGGCCGATCTTTACCAAAAACTAATCAGCACGATTCCCAACCAATATCTATCGAACGGTTTTTGAATTTTCAGAATCGATTCAGAGTTGCGGGCTAAAACGTGGACGAAAAATTTTTCACTTTTCTGCAATTTACAAAGAAACGGCCCGGCCGTTCGCCGCACAAAACTCAGGACGATAGTCCTCATCGAGATACATCAAATGGCTTTTAAATTTTTGAAATCGGTCCAGCCGTTTTGGAGGAAAAACGTCGATTTACGGCAAAAAATCTGTTCACACACAACACACACACACACATACACACACACACACACACACACACACACACACACACATACTTTTTCCAATTTGGTCTCATTCGATTCAGAATGGCTTGAAACGTCCAGAAAACATAAAATTAGCGATTCGGATTTTTGATGAAAACATAAACTTCTCCTTCGGGAAGTTAAAAATAATGGGTAGTTTTTTTTAAGTATGTAGAAGATGTTGAATTGGTATACATAAAAAATGTGTTTTCAGTGTTATTATAAAAAAAGAGTGCGCATAAGGTTCACACGCAATTAAATAAAACTTATTTGCTACTGTCCAAGATGGCATTTAAGTAAAAATAAATACATCATATAACAATTTTGAATAATGTTTATTAGTAATATGGTAACACTCGTGATGCACACATTTAATAGTGTCAACCATTATACACATTTATATAATGATGAATTATAAATTATATATTTATAATAGCAATAAAAATATGTATAATATTTAAAATCAATAATATATTTAAAGTCACACTTCAAATATGACATGATCGGTTTGTCATTGTAATTAGGATTTAAAAATGAACCTTCATTAGAGAAATTGAGAAATTGCTGATTGATAAATTCTATAATATTCTTTCACACAGTGGATTATGTTAAACAACGCCTAAACAAATACTGTTTTTGCAACTTTACTCATCATGTAATAATTGTGTTTGAAGAACTTCATGTAATTAAAATTAACATACATTCATTGACTACTTGTATCTTTTTTACATATTAGCTGGCGATATAATATCATTCTTTAAACAGCTGTCATATCTGTCTTGCCTAAAAATATTTTCTATTTTAATAACTTCAAAGATTTATAGAAACTACGGATAATATAGAAATAATTTCTAATCAATAAACTTATGTTCAGTACACGGCACAAATGTTTAATTTCTTTTATTATTTTCAAGAAAAAGGGAAAAATATTATATTCTTCTGATTCAGAAATTTTCATTAAATCAAGATTTGTACTAAGATGTAACTTAAAATGTTTACTTATTCATGCCGATTTCCTTGTTGATATCGGTACGCATACAACGACAGATCTCTATTTACATTCACGACGGCTAATCACAACCGACCCGTATAAATCGAGATCGAGAAATGATCTCATCGAGAGCGAATGACAAAAAGTTCGGCCGTAACGGACTTTCGTTGCATGTATACTGATTTACACCCAAGTCGCGCCTAAAGAAGTTTTACTTCAAAAATATTCAAAATTTCATTCAAATTGTATAATCTTTTATATATATCCAAAATCTTCTACTTTTTCGTATCCCGTCCGTTCTTTTGCGTATTCCTCGACGTCGACATTATTCCTGACTAAAGAGTAAAGAGTCGTGTTTTGTTCCGCGAATGTTCCCGTGTTTTACGACCGTGTCATTGGCTGTAAAGCAACCGTTTTGCGCTCTTTAGCACCGTCATCATCGACAACCGACAAGACGACGACACTCTTTCTCGGTCCTCGTCGAATAGTCGTAGAATCCTTTTACACGATGAACGGATTCGATATAAATGATATATATTATAAGTTGTAAGAAGCAATACTCCTCCGAAACGGTTTGACCGATTTTTATAAAATTTTATAATCCCCATCAGT
Source organism: Ctenocephalides felis (assembly GCF_003426905.1). Taxonomy (NCBI): domain Eukaryota; kingdom Metazoa; phylum Arthropoda; class Insecta; order Siphonaptera; family Pulicidae; genus Ctenocephalides; species Ctenocephalides felis. The sequence goes on along the minus strand of NW_020539726.1, from coordinate 33,240,993 downwards.
ATGACAGAGAATCAGACTATGTATATCTAATTATTCTAATTGTATCATCTCTCCAGGTAGTAAGAGTTGGTCATTCTTAAAATTTTTCTTAAGTTTTTGGACCAATTTTTATAATTGTAATTAAAAACATATGCAGCCCTTAATTTTCACCCTGCTACTACAAATCCCTATTTCGTAAATGTCATTTTAGTAATCGAATAATTTTTTATCTCTAGTCTAGAAATATATATATGTACTAGATGACCCGACAGACGTTATCCTGTACCCACGTCTACAATTTTTTAATATAATATACTAATATTTACCGTTTACCTAAAAATAATAATTATTGCTTTTTAAACTACTCTTCACACCAAATGCATATACATCAATGTGAGCGATGTTAAATGCAGAACTGCTTTAAATAAAATGATGAGTCTCAATTCCCATACTATATTGGAAATTGAAGTCTTCTAAACGGTATAGCAAATTCATAAAAAAATAATATATAGTATCCGCCGCGGTAAAAGTATATTACCACCTTGGAATTTTCCACCCAAAATAATTGCTCCAATAATGTTGCCTATAATTTTTATAATCTCGTATCATATTTTAACTGGTTTTTAGTAATTATAATATCTAAATTACATTTTTCTTAGTAATAATTTAGTATACATTATTACCAGGAACGCTCCTGGGGTCCTCAGCATGCCATTTTTTTTCGCGCCTCTCCCCCCTATTATTTTACCTGATTTATTATTAATATTATTATATTAATTAATATTTGACTTTTGAAATATTTTACTTATTTATTTTGGGCATTTTATGCGATTTATTCTATTGAGCAAATTATAGAGAGCAAAAAATTCTAGCCTTTCATTATTAACATAACACTGGTACTTCATGTTGGATTATTTTAATGTAAATTTTTTATTATTTAAGATTTTCTTCTAATTGATATCGTAAGGGGTTAAATTAGAAATTAAAGTCTTTCAAACGGTATAACATTGACATAAACATAACATAACACTAGTACTTCGTGTTGGATTATTTTAATTTAATTTTTTAATCATTTAAGATATACAAAATTGCATCTTAAACTTCTCGTAATTGATATCGTAAGGGCCGAATTGGATAATTCATCTTTACTTTCCCATTTGTTGTTTTAAAGTTAAATTTTTAACGTATTTTAAAAATATTATGCAAATATCAGTAGTAGATGCAAAGAAATGATGTATTTTTAAAATTATATTGAAAAAAAATAGAATGAAAATTTCATATCCGAATCTTGTGTTGGCGCCCCCTTGGACCGGTCCTTATTATTAATTTACTTAACTTAATTTCATATTTAATGTGAATTAATTTGTCAAATCCTGTTCATATGTGTATCATTCAATCTGCCATACATATACTGCATCTTATATATTTTTAATTTCTGGCACATTTCAGCTGCTTTTTGAAAAGAATAATGTAGACATTTAATTTTTCTTATTCATAATCATGAATTTATTATACATATTCTATTGTTGTCTAGACTCATAAGTAAATTGTCATTTTTGGCAAATGACAGTTTTCGTTATTGACTTATGAGGCAGGTCTAGCTGTTATGGACTCTCAGTAAAAATAAGTTAAAAAAAATATCATTTGGCGGTCAAAAATGTTTATTGGACATACGTACATCAAATTATCAGATATTTTATAGAGATTTTAATAATGTGTACACATTTTATGCAATTTGTTTTGTTTCGTACCTAGATTTTTAATTACGGTGGTTACTTATATTATTTTAATTTCTTGCTATTTTTGGCAATAATAATGTAGACATTTAATTTTTTCTTATTCATAATCATGAATTTATTATATATATTCTAATATTGTCTAGGCTCATAAGAAAATTGAGGTTTTTGGCAGATGGTAGTTTTCATTTGTATTCAATGCCAAACCTTGCCTCAAATATTTCAATGTCAAACAATGGTATGTCGTTTTTTGTCATTTTTTCCATTTATTTCTACAATATTACTATATTTTAATAATCACATACATTCTAAAAAATTTCCTTAACAAACTTCAGAAAGATTTATCAAAATCCGAATAATCTTTTAGGACGAGTATATTTACATACATCATTATAGAATAATTTTTATATTAGGTTGTCAAATATCTCCCTTCCGCTTTTTTTATATATATATATAGATATATAAAAAAGCGGATGGGAGATATTTGACAACCTAATATATAAGATATATAGAGACAATAATTTTCTTTGGTCCCAGAGGCTAAAAATCTTCCAAAATGATAAAAAAAAAGTTTTAGCGCTTAATATTAAGTATACGGTAGTCCGCACAAAAACTGAATTACAATTTTTGTCACTTTTTTTCTTGTATCTTCGAAAAAGCTAGACCTGCCTTTGCCAAAAACTAATCCTGAAAACTCGTATAATGGTTCTGACATTGCTGTCGCTAAAGCTGATATCAAGGTTGCCCTGGAACGTCCGATTCGAAGCCCATAGCTTGAACCACCAGGCCACGGGAGATGACCTTTTCTACAATCTTTGACTGAATCTGACTTTTGTTTCTTAAGTGTGAAAAGTCCTTTATCCTGATACGACTCTTTCGAATTCGCGATTTACATTGTTATCGTTATCGGCTCGTTGGCTGGCTCTGGTTCTGTCCTTTACCAGTTAGTGGCGGAGTTCACGTGGAGTGGAGTGGAGTGAAGTGGAGTGGAGTGGAGTATGAGCTAAACAGCTGTTTGATAACGCCGTCTTTATTTAACGGCGGACACTCTTATCACTCTTTTCTTTGGCAACGAACGAAGGTCGACAGGGGTGGATTTTAGAGTCATTTAAATGTCATTCCTTAGGATCTAGGATGTCCTTAACCAGATATGAATCAGGATGATAAACTCAAGGATTTATTTATGACGAACGCAATACTAACAGTGACTTAGGTACCAGTTCTCTTATGGGTCTATATTCGTATGAGTTGGTAGTCACGAACTGTCAGATAACTTTGTATTTGCTGTGCGATCAGGCGTTCTACACCGAAAACCCAACCTCCAAAACGTACAAACGTCATAATATTAACTTTGCTTTGACTTCACGTATGTGTTATCAAAGAGACTACAGAAAGTTGCAATTATGATAACATTGTTATTTGACGTTTGTGCCTGATCCCAAAGCAAATACATAGTTTTTTGACAGTTCATTATTGCCAACTCATACGAAAATAGACCCGTGACATAATATTTCTATTTTATACCAAAATCGGTCTCATGTCTCTACAAATTATTTTAATCGAAAACATCTTCAGAAGTTCATATTTATATTTGTAGATTTAGATTTATTAGATTTATAGAATAAGCGGGGCGGGTAAAAATACCCGCCTAGAGGACTAGTGCTTTTTGAATATTACTAGCTTTAAAACCGGTTTACATGATATTGAAAGAGTTAGCTGAAAGTTTTTTAGATTCAAATGATTTAATGATTTTTAATCGTTTTAATATTAATAATATTTAGTACATATTTTGTTAATTAGTAATATGTGAATTTAGAATTTTTTACAGTTCATAAAACGACTTATAATTTTAATTTCGTACATTTTAATTTGCATACAATAGTGAAAACTAAATAAAATTGACTAAAATATATCTAACACTTACATAATTTAATTTATTGAATGATTTAATATTCTGATGATTATTAATAAAAGGAGAAAAAAAATTACTTTCATAATAAAATTTTGAATAAAACTTATATGAAGCTTTTTCTGGTGATCAATATGTGAGTTTTGGACATTTTTCTTACATTTCTTCGAATAACCTCTGTAATTCCGACACGGATTCCTAGTTTTTTATACATTAGTGAAAACTAGATCAAATTTTCTAAATTATTGTGAAAACTGTTATATATACTTGGATATTAAAATTTTTGATACTTTGTAGTTGAAATGCGGACTTTAGTATTTCCATGATTTGCATTATATGGATTTTGAACATTTTTTTACTTTTCTTCAAATAACTTTTGATTTTTATTCTGAACATTATAATTTGATTACACTAGATAAAAATCTAGTGAACACTGTTATTTACACTTGTATATTAAAATTTTGAATAATTCGTAGTTGAAATGCGGCCTTTAGTATTTTGTTGATTCGTATGGATTCAGAACGATTTTTACTTTTTTTCAAATAACTGTTAATTTTTATTGCAGACATTATACATTTTTACATTAGTAAAAACTAGATAAAATTTAATAAAGTCTAGTGAAAACTGTTGAATACACTTTATATAAAAATTTTGAGTAATTCGTAGTTGAAATGCGGACTTTAGTATTAATAAGTTATATTACATACCAAACAATACCATTTTCGTATGGTACGAGGCTTTGTTTCAACTAAAGTAAGGTGTGATTTTTTTTTTACATTAATCGAGATAACGATTTAAACAATTCAGCAATCACAAAAATTGTTACACATTTTCAAAGAAATTAGATATATAAAATTTAATAATAACGCAAACCGAAATTTTATGATAGTACAATTTTATATTGCCTGACAAAGTTGACGCACCTGCACACTTCTGTTTTCTGCATCGGGATGCGGGACAGTAGCTAAAACAATGTGGTACATGTCTAATAGAGTCAAAGAAATATTTTTTAATATCGTTTAAGATCCTGTTGAAACCACTACCACTTATCCTTGTTACATTAACGCCCTGCTCTCAACATAAATGTGATCAGGTGAGTTTGGGTACTAATGATGAATAAATTTGATATAAACTATTACCATTATTACCGCAAATTCACGTGTTTTCTGGTTTCGGAGTAAGTCCATGCACATCCAAATCTCTTGGACCATCTGTCTGTCTCCGAGTTGAATATTTTTAGCTCTTTCGAAATACATTCGCAACTTAATCGCAAACACGCGGCGCATCCGACTCTAATTTTAGAAATGTGTATTATTATTCTGCATTGTATGATTGTATGTATTGTGCATGCAAAACAGCTGATTTATGTAGAATTGTTTGTATTGTAAACAGTAACAGTAGACCAGTAGTATGGGCACAACGGACTGCAATTAAACATTAGAGAACTAGATTCCTGCCTGCTAATTCTCTATGTGTAATTTGCTAAAATGTTTAATTAATTAATTTATACCATTTGATTATTGGCTATGCAGGCCTGTTTTTGGGATGTTGAAATCCGTTTGAGTTTTGTTTAAAAATTAACGTTGTACCATAATAATAACATATGCATTTTTTAATGTATAGCAATCGTCAAAAAATCGAAACTCAATTTTTTTGCATATCTTTACGTTTCAGAGATTTTTGAACATTTTGGCATACCTCAGAAAAAATGGATGTGTGTATGTGTGTTTTGTCAAATTATTTTTTTTTTAAAGATTAACATTTTTGAGAAAAATTAAAAGAAACTATAAATTTTTGACAAATATTTACTTTTTTTTGAAAAAAAGACTTTTAGAAGAAAAGTGTATTTTGAAATATTTTGGAAATTCTGAACTTTTTTTGAAAACAATCGTACTGCTTTAACTGCATAGAGACGAAATATCGAAGCGCGTACGGAACCCATAGGAATGTAAACAAAATTTTTACTTATTGTTAAAATCTCTATGGAATATCTGATAATTTGATGTCCATATGTTTAATGATTATTTTTGATCACCAGATGGCATTTTTTTTACTTTTTTCACTAGATCTCCGAAACCGCTAGACCTAGAAAATTTGTATCCGCACACACACACACACATACATCCAATTTTTCTATGGTATGCCAAAATATTCAGAAACCTCTGAAACGTAAAGATATATAAAAAAAAATATTTTCGATTTTTTGCGATTACTATAACTTACCCTACGGGAAGTTAAAAAAGAATTCGATTTTTATTGATGTTGAGACGTGTTGTTTAGTTTTCTGCAAAGGCAGGTTCAACCGTTTTGGAGATACGGATAAAAAACGCTAAAAATGACAGAAATAAGAGAACGAAGCATTCGATGAAAATGATTAAAAAAACATTCAATTCGTATTAATGAGGAGATGTGCTGATTAGTTTTCTCCAAAGACGGGTCCAACCGTTTTGGAGAAAGATCAAAAAGTGCTAAGAATGACAGAAATAAGAGAACGAAGCATTCGATGAGAATGATTAAAAAAAACATTCAATTCGTATTAATGAGGAGACGTGCTGATTAGTTTTCTCCAAAGACAGGTCCAACCGTTTTCGAGATGCAGATCAAAAACGCTAAAAATGACAGAAATAAGCGAACGAAGCATTCGATGAGAATGATTAAAAAAAACATTCAATTCGTATTAATGAGGAGACGTGTTGATTAGTTTTCTCCAAAAACAGGTCCAACCGTTTTGGAGATAGATCAAAAAGTGCTAACACTGACAGAAATAAGAGAACGAAGCATTCGATGAGAATGATTAAAAAAAAAATTCAATTCGTATTAATGAGGAGACGTGCTGATTAGTTTTCTCCAAAGACAGGTCCAACCGTTTTCGAGATGCAGATCAAAAACGCTAAAAATGACAGAAATAAGCGAACGAAGCATTCGATGAGAATGATTAAAAAAAACATTCAATTCGTATTAATGAGGAGACGTGTTGATTAGTTTTCTCCAAAGACAGGTCCAACCGTTTTGGAGATAGATCAAAAAGTGCTAAGAATGACAGAAATAAGAGAACAAAGCATTCGATGAGAATGATTAAAAAAAACATTCGATTCGTATTAAAGGGGAGACGTGCTGATTAGTTTTCTGCAAAGGCAGGTCCAACCGTTTTGGAGATACAGATCAAAAAGTGCTAAAAATGACAGAAATAAGAGTACGAAGCATTCGATGAGAATGATTAAAAAAACATTCGATTCGTATTAATAGGGAGACGTGCTGATTAGTTTTCTCCAAAAAAAGGTCCAACCGTTTTGGAGATACAGATCAAAAACGCTAAAAATGTCAGAAATAAGAGAACGAAGCATTCGTTGAGAATGATTAAAAAAACATTCAATTCATATTAATTAGGAGACGTGCAAAGACAGGTCCAACCGTTTTGGAGATAGATCAAAAAGTGCTAAAAATGACAGAAATAAGAGAACGAAGCATTCGTTGAGAATGATTAAAAAAATATTCAATTCGTTTTAATGAGGAGACGTGCTGATTAGTTTTCTCCAAAGACAGGTCCAACCGTTTTGGAGATAGATCAAAAAGTGCTAAAAATGACAGAAATAAGAGAACGAATCATTCGATGAGAATGATTAAAAAAAACATTCGATTCGTATATGGGCTGATTAATTTACTGTAAAGGCAGGTCCAAACGTTTTAGAGATACGGAGAAAAAGTGCAAAAATAGCAGTTATTGAGAGAATAGATTACCTGATCAGAATGATTCAATAAACATTTTGCATTTTTTGACGGTGTGAAAAAATTATTATTATTTTGAGTAAGGCAAAATAAACTTATTTCAATTATTGCATTTTTTATTCATATTTAAATTACAATCTTTTTCATAATTAAAAGACATTCAATAAATAATCTGAGACTTTACAAAGAAATCATGTTTTTAGAGAACTACCTACTAGTTTTCTAATTTATGATTTTTTTTGTTATAATTTATTTTTGTTAATCAAGACTTTAGTGTCTATTTACAAAATTGATAGGTGCAAAAAATGAAATTCAAAAGAAAATACAATAAAATGAATAAAAAATGAAAAAAGTTAAAATAAAATAAAATAAAAACAGTAATACAAAAATAATAACATAATGTTTTATGAAAATGTATTTTCAAATTATTGCAAAACGACTTAAATTTATGAAATATAAGAACGACCATAATCGAAATTTATTCCTCTTACTTTTTTTATTATGTACATTAAAATCAAAAATGATATTTATTATTTATAGAAAAAATCATTTATATTGCCATTTACTTTGTGCAACAAGTCACTATAATTTCGAGTTAATTATCGATAATCATCGAATTTTAATAATTCTAGAAATACCCAAGTAAAATACGACTTCTTGCTATTATTTTAATTGCCAATAACGACATAAATCCTGAATAATTGATATTTTACCAGCAAACGTTCAGCAAATTTATAGGTAAGCAATTATTCCTGGTAAGACATTATTTATAAAAAATATTTTTTAAGTATTTTTTTTTTTTTTTTTTTTTCTTTAATTTTTATTTTCAATAGCAATCAGAATACATGATCATAGAATAGTCATGTATTCTGATTGCTATTGAAAATAAAAATTAAAAAAAAAAAGTATTTCATATAATGACGACTAGATGTATTTCAAATGTCGGAGTAAATATTATTCTACATACTTTTAATATACCTCATTTAAATTTCAAAATTCCATTTTCCCGTGGCCCATTTTAAGCCTTTTTATTTTAAAGTCCATTAATGCATCTATATTATACTGCCCTCCCGTTGTTTGCGCCCCATGCTGATCCATAAAGAAAAACCCTTTTATAGGCAATAACCTGAAAATGCTCACCATACCGTAATGCAAAAGGACCTAGTGAAGATTTTCAGGATCATATCGGGGATTAGGATTAGCAAAACAAGCGGATTAACGAGCCGACACTATTTATACGAGTATTAGGGTTTGTTACCACGAGCCGCCGAATTTGTCATCGGGAATAGTCGAAGATCATGTTTAAGAAACAGTAATAAATTGCAGATAATATTTATATTTATTTGCTGTTGGGCCTATTTTCGGATAAAATGTTCTTCGGTATGTTGGTGATCTTGGTTGGTAGTCTTGGTGCACCTATTTTATTTTAGCAATTCATGTTTTCTTGATGTTGGCTCTCAATGTGCTGATAGTCTCAAAACTGTTAAAAATCTAGTCCTATGGTATTTGTCAAGTTTTTGATACTGTCAACTCCTCAATACTAACCTCCAAATAGCACCTACATAAAAATCAATATGTTTAATATATATTGATTAATGCATAACTATAAAGACTATGAGTAAGTTCTTCAAGGGCATACATATATATAAATTAATCTTTAATTTTTCCAAACGTTTCGACATAGGATTTTATGTCATCATCAGTGGATATAAATAAGGTTTGAAATCAGTAACTAACGTATGGCACATAATTTTGCACTATCATATATACATTAACTTGTTTTTTTGTTTTTGTTATAAAGACTATATATAAATGTATATATCGATATATAATTGTTAATTCTAATAACTGTTCAAAGAATTTTGTGGAAAAATTTCTTGGTCCAATCTTGCTATTAAATACAAGTCTTCTCATTGTTTCCGTGCAACTAGTGGTGCATGGCATCGTGCCTTAAGGCAAATTGCGGAAACTACTCGTACCGTGATTCGGAATCGAGTTTTCTCGAAATCGTCGAAGAAAAATTGTATTTGCTCATACATACACACACATACATACATACATACACACATACACCCACGCATACATACATACATTTTTCAAGGTATGCCAAAATGTTCAGAAACTTTCGAAACGTAAAGATAAATAAAAATTTTCATTTTCGATTTTTTTGCGATTACTGTAACTTACCCTACGGGAAATTAAAAATTCAAATTTTCCAAAGAAGTCATTTTTTTTCAAAATTATCAATAATCTAATACCTAAATATTTTTAAATAATTTATTAATGGCATTTTAAAAAAATTAATTTTTGTTACGGGAAGTTTTGGCAATTTGCCTTAAAGCACGATGCCATGCACATTGAATGTCGTCAACGTTTTCTTGACCCTTTCCACTCGCGAATTCCGAGATTTACATGAATTTTGCCACCGGTGTGGGCGGCGGCATCCGAGTCGAAAGGGTTAAAAACGGCTGAACCGATTTCACAAATTTAAAAACCATTGGAATAAATTCGATGAGAAGGAGTCGCCAGTGGGTTTGCAAGACGATCGGTTAAGCCGTTTCTTCAAAATTAGCACAAAAGTGCTTTTTAACTTCCCGTAGGTTAAGTTATAGTAATCGCAAAAAAATCAAAAATTTTTATATACGTTTTTAAACCTTCTGAACATTTTGGCATACATTATAAAAAGATGCATGTGTGTGGTTGTGTGTTTGTATGTAACTTTGTGTGTTTATGTATGTATGTACGGATACAAATTTTCGTCGACGATTTCGGGAGCACCGATCAACCAATTTGAATAATTCAAAAAACATTCGGTTCGTATTAATAAGGATATGCGCTGATTAGTTTTTGGCGAAGGCAGGTCTAGCCGTTCCGAAGATATGGGGCAAAAAGTGCCAAAAACGGTAACTCAGTTTTTAAGAGAACGGAGCGTCCGATTTTAATAATTCGAAAAACAATTTACTTGTATTAATAAGATGAAGAACAGATTGAATTTTTTAGGAAGGCAGATCTAGCGGCTTCAGAGAACAAGTAATAAAATTAATAAAAGTAATAAAAGTAGAAAAAATGCCATTTAGCAATTAAAAATGATCATTAGACATATGCACATCAAATTATCAGATATTTTATAGAGATTTTAACAATAAGTATAAATTTTGTTTACATTCCTATGGCTTCCGTACCAATGTTTACCCGTTAGACAGCGACGCGGCGCTTACGCGCTTTATATTTTGTCTCTATGTAGTTAAAGCAATACGATTGCTTTGAAAAATAGTTCAGAATTTCCAAAATATGTCAAAATAAAGAAAAAAAGTAATTTTTTGTCCAATTTATAGTTTCTGGAAAATCTTATTTTTTCGAAGTAAAATTTTTTCAAAAATGTTAATCGTTTTAAATTTAAAATTATAATTTTTGGTACGGGAAGTTCCAGCAATTTGCCTTAAGGCACGATGCCTTAATTTCCTTAAGACAGAATTCCACTTACAGCTAGTTTTGTATATAATTTCAATTTTAATTTTATATATTTTTTTTGTTATAATTTGTAAATAGTTCAGATTTAATTGAATTTAATATTTCTTGAACATTTTGTTACGGTACGGGAAGTTCCAGAAGTTTGGCTTAAGGCACGATGCCATACACCACTAGTCCTTTATCAGTCGTCGACCTTGTGCAGCGGCATGAGTCTATCATTAACACACGTAACAAACAATTCATTTTAAAAATGTTAGTTTGATTAATTCGTAGTTTGATTAATTGAATTAAAAATGCAATATTTTTTGCAATAAATTTTAGTACATTAAATAAAATTAAAATTTTTATCGCAAATTTGTGTTACCGTTAGCAACCATATAGCGCGCCGGCACGAGGCACGAGTCGTTCCGTCACCTAGCACATGCACGCCCGATCCATACCGAACGGCCGCCGA
>NW_020539726.1:33209602-33228718 GCF_003426905.1 Ctenocephalides felis | reverse complement strand
GTGAAGTGGATTTTATGTGATTATAGACAAAATAATGGAAGACATCAATAGATTAAAATTTATTTAGTTTATTTAGTCATTTTTTGGCCTCTTATTACAATATACCCTATTTCTGCACGTACATTAGATACATATATTTTATGTATTTACCTTCGCGGGCGAGAATGCTACAGCATTTTCATTATGACGCAGAATGACATGAATGCTGTAGCATTCAATTTTTAATCGCAAAAAATCGAAAATGAAAATTTTTATATATCTTTACGTTTCAAACCTTCTGAACATTTTGGCATACTTTAGAAAATATGGATGTATGTGTGTGTGCGTGTATGTGTGTGTGCGGATACAAATTTTCGTCAACGATTTCCGGAACACGGATGAAGCGCTTTTGGCGAGGCGAAGGCAGGTCTAGCCGTTCCGAAGATATGGGCCAAAAAGTGCCAAAAACGGTAACTCAGTTTTTAAGAAAACGGAGCGTCCGATTTGAACAAGATGAACAACTGATCGTGCATCGTGCCTTAAGGCAAATTGGTGGAACTTCCCGTACCAAAAATTATTTTTTTTTTAAAGATTAACATTTTTGAAAAAAATTTGAATTATTCAAATAGCTTCATCCGTGTTCTCGAAATCGTCGACGATAATTTGTATCCGCACACACACATACACGCACATATACACCCACACACACATACATCCATTTTTTCTAAGGTATGCCAAAATGTTCAGAAGTTTTTGAAACGTAAATATATATATAAAAATTTTCATTTTCGATTTTTTTGCGATTACTATAACTTGCCCTACGGGAAGTTAAAAAAATATGTTTTCATTAAAAAATAATCTATACGACCAATTGATGTTTTTCAAGCTTACTTATAATATCTGCAATCGTATAAATTAAATTAATTTGTTTAACAATTTTCATTTCATTTATTTTGTGTAGACGTCAACTGTAATCAGTATATACCTATGAAACATGGAACGTACATATACTTGGCACAGAATCTGATTAGAATAATATTTTAGTATGTTATTTCAGGCTACGAAATCTATTACACAAAGTTTCATTAAAATTGTAAAAAAAAATGTTTTTCAACGTTTAATTATAAAGAAGCGGTTTGACCGATCTTTTCCAAAAACTTATCAACGCGATTCCCAACCAATATCTTTCAAACGTTGAGAAAATAAAAATTAAAATTATCAAATCGGATTTTTTGGCGTAAACAAACTTCTCCTTCGGGAAGTTAATAAAGCTAATTACAGAAAACAGAAAATATATTGAAATTAAGATAAAAATTGCAAAAACTTTTAACTTTCTCTGCAGATACAGCTAATATTTCATAAAACCAGTGGTTTTGTCGAGCCGGAACGCGTCGGAACATCCTTCCGGCAAATCATTTTTGGGCCGGAACGCGTTCCGGCAAAAAAATTTTTTTTTTAAATCGCTTCATACAGAAAATGATTTAATAAGTGAATTTTATAAATTATAATTCAACTATTTTTTATGAAATGTTCCTATTATTGTAATAAACATACATATATGTGCCTAAAATGGGTTTTGTAATAATTTTTGTTTCTTTTCTTTTCAAACGGAACCGGAACAAATATGAGAACCGGTTTTTGAACCGGTTTATAAACCGGTTTTTAAATTTCAGCGTTCCGGCAAAAAAAAATATTAGCACAACATCACTGCATAAAACAAACCCCTCATATTCATCTATCAGTCCATCGCCCACCTAATATATCTGATGTATTTTACTTTGAACATTACCGTCAGTCAGTCAGTCAGTCGGTGAGTCGTGCTACGACGTTTTACGAGGCAATAAACGCGCCCGTAAAACGTCTACTGATGCGGTCGCGGTTGTCGGTCGCTAAGCGTGACAGAGGCGACCGATCCGCGGTCGGACGATGAGGCAGCCTCAGAAGCGTGCCGTAGCCCCGTAGACCAGAGTGTCGCGTGCTGGACGATCGAGAGAGAAAACCAGATGCTGGTGGTAATACATTGATCATACATAATATATTGATACACCTGATCGATTACTAAGGATTTTTGAAACGTCTTCCCTCCCCCTTGGTGATATTTCAAATTATCCCTTCTGACCCATCCAACATCAAGTTTTTATACCTGAAAAAAAATGATTTTCTTTTAATGTGTTAATTATGAAATAATTTGAAGGTGGTTAAAGCAAATCTATTAAAAATACAGTATTAATTTTCCGATGGAAACACACATCTGCCAAAAGCGTAAACAACTCGAAGAAAAGCGAAGACAACTATATTGGTTGCTGGGTCGTAAATCTAAAGAAATGATTCCCCAGGGGTCCATGGCAACTTTCCATGGGTCCACGGCGACAAAAACAAAATTTGGGGGTCCACGGCAGTGGATTACAATAGATCATGTTAAAATCTATTCATTTACGTTAAACGATAATATAATATATAGATTTGCAATAAATGGTAAGATTTTTGCTCATAGAATTTATAAATACCAAATATAGAGGTTTAAATAGCAATTTAACGAAGTGTGATATAGATACCACTTATTTGGATTCGGTAAACTAAATTTTATTTGAATTTTAGTCCCTTCAGCAACGAATTTGGACTCAAGTGTTTTGAACTAAACTTTTAGACATTTAAATTACACAGGTAATTTTGTGCTTTGGTGGACTGTAAATTACAGATATAGTTTATTTCTGGGTTGGTTATTGAAGAAAGTTGCTTATATGAAATGTTCGCTGACAAATGTTATAGGTTTGGTAGTGCTTAATGATGTTTCTGATTATTATATAATAGCAGTTCTACCGTCAGTTGTCCCACGTGGATTAATGTTGTAACTGGTTGCATGGCATCGTGCCTTAAGGCAAATTGCAGGAACTTCCCGTACCGTGAATTAAATTTTTTAAAAGACCTTTAAATTTGTTTGAAAACATAAAAAAAGATTTTTGAGACTTTAAAATTTCTGAATAAATTTGACTTTTTTGAAAAATTTGATTTTTTTTATATTTCGAAATTTTTTTAAATATACTTGTAATTTTAGAGAAAAAATATCGAAGCGCGTAAGCACCGCATGGCAGTCTAACGGATCAACATTGATACGGAGCCCATAGAAATGCCAACAAAGTTCATACTCATTATTAAAATCTCTATAAAATATCTCATAATTTGATATGCATTTGTCTAATGATCATTTTTGACCGCCAAATGGCAGTTTTTTTTACTTTTTTCACTCGATCTCTGAAACCGCTAGATCTGCCCTCGCAAAAATTATTATAATATATATAAAATGTTCATTTTCGATTTTTTCGCGATTACTATAATTAACCCTACGGGGAGTTAAAAATCGAATATGCTTAATTTAAAAAAGTCTAAGTTAATAAAGTGCATTTTCGAAAATAACATATGATCAATTTGATGATGTATTTAAAATAATTATGAAGCCGCTATTTATTACTTAAGTTTTGAAACTAAACTCATTAATATATTTATCTCAGCAAAGTCCATTTCAAATTCATATATTAAGCTCGATATATTGAGCGATAAGTTGAGCATAGGACGATCTGTTAATAGTATCACAAATAACAAATATATGTTACGTAGAAAAAATATGCTATTTAAAAATACAATAAAAGACAGTTTGTTCAAAAATATTTTTTTCAAATTACAATTGCGGACTTTTAGTAAGATTTTTAACTCGATTATATGTTACAATCATCTTTTACCATGCTTTTATATTATATCTTATATTTTTTAATCTATATGTTTTTTTGGCATTTGAGACTTCTATAAAACACTGTTCAATTTTCTTCATAATTAACTTGAAAAAATTACTATTGGCTTGTTTGTTTTCTTTTATTCTAATTTTATAAAAAAATTATGAATTTTCTCATTCATAACGTTTTACAAGAGATAAAAAACATATTGATTCACATAATTCATTTAGTATTAGTTGTAATTTAATTTTAATTAAGAAAAAAGAAATTTTAATTAAGAAAATTTTAATTAAGGTTTAAACCTATACTTTTTAAAAATCCGGGACAAATATTGATTTTGAAAAAAACCCGGATCAAAAGATGGAAACCCGGAACTGTCCCGGATAAACCATAATATAGGGAGTCCATGACAAAACGAAAAATATCGCAAGAGTCCACGGCAGAAACAAGTTTGGGAACCTATGATCTAAAGTGTCGATGTCAAATAAAGTTTTGATATACAAATCAATACCTAAACCCATTTGGATCTATGGTATTCAGCTCTGGGGCACCGCCAGCCACTCAAATGTAGATCTTACAGAGGTTTCAAAATAAAATGCTCCGGCAAATTGCCAACGCACCTAAATACACCCCCAACTGGTTACTCCATGATGAACTGGGTGCCTCTTTCATTAGAGACGAGATTCCTAGACTTTGTCTAAAGTATCGTAATAGGCTCACCTTTCACCCAAAAAACCTTGCAAGAAAGCTGCTAGAACCATTCCAATTCAGAAGACTGAAAAAGAACTACTCCAACGACTTGTTTTAGGTTTAATAATAAGTACTAATTTCTATCTTTCTTTTTATTTTGTACAATCTATATATCATACTGTAAAGAACTGCATCACTGGATGCAGATCTTAGCTTTTTCTTTCTTTGTTCAATTCTAAGCCATGCAATTGATTTTATATCTTCTGTAGATAGATGATCAAATAAAATTATTAAAAAAAAATCCGAAGGAGACGTTTGTTTTCACTAATAATACCAATATTTACACTAATAATACCAATTTTATGTTGTGTTTTACAAAATCTTGCAAACATTGATACTATTAAATTAATATTCCTCTACTCATAAAACTAAAAATTAAAATAATGGTAGTTTTCTTCTAATAAATATGTAGATGCTAAATTGGGTATACATCAACAAATGTGTTTTCAGTGTTATTATAAAAAAAAAGTGCGTCTAAGGTTCACACGCAATTGAATAAAACTTATTTGCTACTGTACAAGATGGCATTTACGTAAAAATGAATACATCATATAACAATTTTGAAGAATCTTAGTATTAGTAATATGATAACACTCGTGATGCACACATTTATTAGTGTGAACCATTATACACATTTATATAATGATAAATTATAAATTATATATTTATAATAGCATTAAAAATATGTGTAAAATTTAAAAACAGTAATGTGATTAAAGTCATACTTCAAATGTGACATTATCAGTTTGTTATTGTAATTAGCATTTAGAAATGAACCTTTATTAGAGAAATTAAGTAATTGCTGATTAATAAATTCTATAATATTTGTTCAAACAGTGGATTATATTAAACAACGTCTAAACAAATATTGTTTTCGCAACTTCACTCATCGTGTAATAATTGTGTTTGAAGAACTTCATGTAATTAAAATTAACATACGTTCATTGACTGCTTGTATTTTTTTACTTTTTTGCTGGCGATATAATAACATTCTTTGAAAAGCTGTAATATCTGTCTTGCCTAAAAAATATTTTCTATTTTAATAACTTCAAAGATTTATAGAAACTACGAATAATATAGAAATAATTTCTAATCAATAAACTTACGTTTAGTACACGGCACAAATGTTCAATTTGTTTTATTATTTTCAAGGAAAATGGTAAAATATTCTTCTGATTCAGACATTTTTCATTAAATCAAGATTTGTACTACGATGTAACTTTAAAATGTTTATTTATCTATGCCGATTTCCTTGTTGATATCGGTACGCATACAACGTTGATGCCGGTACGCATACAACGACAGATCTCTATTCACATACACGACGACTAATCACAATCGACCCGTATAGAAATGATCTCATCGAGAGCGAATGACGAGCAGCTCGGTCGTAACGGATTTCAGTTGCATTTGTACGGATTTACACCCTAGTCGCGCCTAAAGAAGTTTTTCTTCAAAAATATTCAATTTGTATAATCTTTTATATATATCCAAAATCTTCGACTTTTTCGTATCTCGTCCGTCCTTTTGCGTATTCCTCGGCTCGACATTATTCCTGTCTAAAGAGTAAAGAGTCGTGTTTTGTTCCGCGAATGTTCCCGTGTTTTACGACCGTGTCATTGGCTGTAAAGCAACCGTTTTGCGCTCTTTAGCACCGTCATCATCGACAACCGACAAGACGACGACACTCTTTCTCTGTAGTCGTCGAATAGTCGTAGAATCCTTTTACACGATAAACGGATTCGATATAAAAGATATATATTATAAGATGTAAGTAGCAATAGTCCTCCGAAACGGTTTGACCGATTTTTATAAAATTTTATAATCGTCATCAGTATGATAGAGAATCGGACTATGTATATCTAATTATTCTAATTGTAAGTATCATATCTCTAAGTGGTAAGGGTTGGTCACTCTTAAAAATTTTTTTAAGTTTTTGGACCAATTTTTATATTTGTAATTAAAAACACATACAGCCCGAAATTTTCGCCTTCTTACTACAAATTCCCTATTTCGTAAAAGTCATTTTAGTAAACGAATAATTTTTTATCCCCAGTCTAGAAATATATATATATATATATATATATATATATATATATATATTTGTACTAGATGGCCCGACAGATGTTGTCCTGTACCCACGTCTACAATTTTTTAAAATCCTATACCAATATTTACCGTTTACCTAAAAATAATAAAGAGTGTTTTTTAAATTACTTTTCACACCAAAATGCTATATACATCAATATGAGCGATGCTAAATGTAGAACTGCTTTAAATAAAATGATAAGTCTCAATTGCCACACTATAATGGATATTGAAGTCTTTTAAACGGTATAAAAAATTCAGAAAAAATTAATATATAGTATCCGCGGTAAAAGTACAATATCACCTTGGATTTTTCGACCCAAAATAATTTCTCCAATAATGTTGCCTATAATTTTTTATAATCTCGTATCATATTATAACTGGTTTTTAGTAATTATAAATTTAATTTAAATTACATTTTTCTTAATAACTTATATACATTACATTACATACATTTTTAGTAATAACTTATTATACATTATTACCCCCTCCCTAATATTTTGCCTGTTTCAACAGTTTACTATTAAAATTATCATCATTAATTAATAATTGGCTTTTAAAACACTTTACTTATTTATTTTGGGCCTTTTATGCGATTTATTCTATTGAGCAAATCATAGAGAACAAAAAATCTAGCCTTTCATTATTAAACATAACACACGTACTTCATGTTGGATTATTTTAATTTAATTTTTTATTATTTAAGATATCCAAAATTGCATCTTAAACTAATCCTAATTGATATCGTAAGGGCCGAATTGTATATATTCATCTTTACTTTCCCATTTGTTGTTTTAAAGTGAAATTTTTAATGTATTTTAAAAATATTGTGCAATGATTAGTAGAAAATGCAAGGAAATGATGTATTTCTTGAACTATATTGAAAAAAAAACGATATTGAAAATTTCATATCCAAATCTTGTGTTGGCGCCCCCTAAGGCGTGCGCTCGTATTTTGGGCTCGTATTACTTAATTTCATATTTTAAGTTAATTAATTTGTCAAATCCTGTTCGTATATGTATCATTCAATTATTTCAATTCAATTCAATTCAATTCAATCATATTATTTTAATTTCTGGCACATCTCAGCTGCTTTTAGGCAATAATAATGTAGACACTTCATTTTTTGTATTCATAATCATGAATATATTATACATATTCTAATATGGTCTAGGCTCATAAGTAAATTGAAATTTTTGGCAGATGACAGTTTTCATTTGTTTTCAATGCCAAACATTTTTTTTTATTTTTACTCTGTTGTATTCAGCAATCAGAAATACATAAGAATTCCTATAAACTAAATTGACAATAGTTGAGAGCGATGTCTAAAAGAAGAACTCCAATGAGATCTTCTTAGTTTAACAATTAAAAAGATAATGATATATTGAAGCTAATCTAAGACTAAATCTAGAGGCCATTGACGTTTTAATCTTTTTACGCCAAATGGTTGTAAAATGTCGCCTATTGATGGGTTTGAATGTGATTCCAGAATGCCAAACATTGTCTCAAATATTTTCAATGTCAAACAATGATATTCCGTTTTTTGCATTTTTTTCCATTTATTTTTACAATATTACTATATTTTTATAATCGCATGCATCCTAAAAAAATCCTTAACAAACTTCTAACAAGAAGTTCAAATCTAACAGAAAGATTTATCAAAATCCGAATAATCTTTTATAGAGATATTATTAAATTTCTTTGATCCCAGAGGCTCAAAAAATTATCTGAAAGTTTTAGCTCTTAATATTAAGTTTACGATAGTCCGCACAAAAATTTTATTACAATTGTTGGCACTTTTTAGCTCGTATCTTTGAAAGGGCTAGACCTGCCTTTGCCAAAAACTAATCCTGAAAACTCGTAAAATATTTTTGACATTTGAGTGTTCATACAAGAATGTTTATATATAAGATATAGAGAGATATTATTAAATTTCTTTGATCCCAGAGGCTCAAAAGCTTCCAAAATGATAAAAAAAATATCTGAAAGTTTTAGCTCTTAATATTAAGTTTATGACAGTCAGCACAAAAATTGAATTACAATTTTTGGCACTTTTTGTCCCGTATCTTCGAAAGAGCTAGACCTGCCTTTGCCAAAATCTAATCCTGAAAGCTCGTAAAATGTTTTCTGACATTGTTGTCGCTAAACGCTGGAACTTCCTATTCGTAGCCCATAGCTTTAGCCACCAGACCACGGGAAAGGGCATTTTATACAAACATTTGTCTGAATTTGACTTTCGCTACTACGGTGTGAAAAGTCCTTTATCCTGATACGACTCTTTCGAATTCGCGATTTACATTGTTATCGTTATCGGCTCGTTGGCTGGTTCTGGTTCTGGTTCTGTCCTTTACCAGTTAGTGGCGGAGTTCACGTGGAGTGAAGTGGAGTGGAGTGGAGTGTGAGTTGAACAGCTGTTCGATAACGCCGTCTTTATTTAACGGCGGACACTCTTATCACTCTTTTCTTTGGCTACGAACGAAGGTCGACAGGGGTGGATTTTTAAAGGAAATATCATAGCTAAGGATCAAGGGTGCCCTTAACCAGAGATGAATCAGGATGATAAACTCAAGATTTTGTTCATGACAATTTTTCTTAAAACTTAGTCAATAGTTGAGTGTATATTTATATGGGGTTTGGCCAGGCACAAAGGTCCAATTTAAATTTACTTGTGTACTCCAACTCATATTTGGTCAATTTCTAATATGAATAGATTAATTTTACTTCGATAACTTTTTATCATAAAATCTCATTGCGAAAACCAAACCAATTACATCACAACGAATAAAACATATCAAACAAACAACTATCTGACTATGCTCAGTAAAACTCCCAGCTAATTCATCATTATAGAAATGTGTTTTTTGATGTTATTCAAAAATTGTCACCTGGATCTTTTCACCCCATAGACGTGGTTAAATGAGACAGCCAGAAGTAACAGGTCCGATGTCTTATTTGTAATTTTAAAGGGATTTTAAGAAATAATATGTAAAGTATTCAACGAATGCAAAATATAATCTTATGAGAACATTTTCACAAAGATAACACTGTATATAATCTTGATCTGGTACTTACAATCAGTCAGAAATGCCATGAGTTAAAATTACTATTGATTTAATTTTTCTTTTGTGAAATTATTTTTTAACATAATTTACTTGTTTGTTTACTATTTTTTAATGTTTACACCCTCGTCAAGATGAAGGTTCAGTTAGTCATTTTTACCCCATCTTACCTATTCTAAAAGTTCTATAAAAAACTGTTTATCTAACTTAAAATAACAATATACTATATAAAACAAACCAAATACTCCTAAAATTTATATTTAGATATCGGCAACTAATAATAAAGGTCAAAATGGGAAAAACTCCCAAAGAAAAAATATTTTTGTTAAAGAATTGACAAAAAATGGCAATGTGATCGTTTATCTCATTATAATAACGTTGCCTATGATTTGAGACTAGTTACACTTCTTTTGCCATTTACTTTAAAATAATATCGTTGAAAAATACAATACTTTAATTGTTTTGGTGGTAGATTTTTTTAAGGATCCATGGACCTTCAAATCGCATTCTATATTTAATTTAGACATACGATATAATAATGATTGTGGTAGACTTTGGATATATAAGCCTGACTAAAGGGATCATTTCATAAATAGATAAATTTAAATTTCTGTAAGTTTCAATCAGTTCTACTGGTTGTTTCATTTTTTGCCGTCACTACAATTTATACTTGTCTACCTAAACTCATATTTGGTCAATAAATTTATAATATCAATAGTATGATATGATTTCACTTCGATAACTTTTTATCATAAAATCTCAACAGAACCCACTTTTCAGATAGTTGAAAAATTGTGATGTGCTAGTAAAAATTTGACTAGACTGATGGTTGTGTAATCTAGTTATTAAAAAAATATATATCCAAACTCTCAATTGATGGAAGAAGTGTAGTGTCGGTATGAAAAAAATGCGTTAGTTGTATATATCAAGCACGAGCGCCTAAAAATATCATTTTCTCCAACAGACAAGAGTTGAGAAAACAAAATGCTGCAACTTGCCAATAGGCACATTGCAATTGCATGCACTATTAGAATAGACCACACATACATGTGCTCGGTTCTAAAGTCGATTACTTTGACCCTCTGTTCAAAAGGTACTCCTCAAAATTTTGCTTCCAAACTTTCGTCATCTGAGTCCTGACCTATCAGTCTCTCTGGTTGTCCCAAAGAGACAATTTGTTTAATACATTTAAACCAGGTCATTCCAATTCACAATTGTACTTAGTAAAATTCTTTTCTTTCCCAATCTTTGCAGAACTTTTTTTCTTTAATACCTTACTGGTGCCCTTTAAATTCTTCATTTTTTTCAGTACGACATTTCGAAACTCCTGAGGTAACTTTTGTCCTTCAAGCGTCTATGTCTTTAATTTGTACAGAGCCCAAAATGCAGCACGTTATTCATTTATTTATATTCAATATCAATTACCTCGTGCATTATTACCATAATTACCGCAAATTCACGTGTTTGCCGGTTTCGGAGTAAGTCCATGCACATCCAAATCTCTTGGACCATCTGTCTGTCTCCGAGTTGAATATTTTTAGCTCTTTCGAAATACATTCGCAACTTAATCGCAAACACGCGGCGCATCCGACTCTAATTTTAGAAATGTGTGTTATTATTCTGCATTGTGTGATTGAATGTATTGTGCATGCAAAACAGCTGATTTATGTAGAATTGTTTGTATTGTAAACAGTAACAGTAGACCAGTAGTATGGGCACAACGGACTGCAATTAAAACATTAGAGAACTAGATTCCTGCCTGCTAATTCTCTATTTGTAATTTGCTAAAATGTTTAATTAATTAATTTATACCATTTGCTGATTTGCTATGCAGGTCTGTTTTGGGGAAGTAGAAATCCATTTGAGTTTTGCTTAAAAATTAATGTTGTGCCTGCCAATTGTCCTAATAATATCATTATTACATATGAATTTTTGAACTTAATATAGCAAAATCGTCCAAAAATCGAAACTCAATTTTTTTCGTCCACATTTTCGGTCGCACGGATCAACCGATTTGAATGGTTCAAAAAACATTCTATTCCTATTGATAGGGAGATGTGCTGATTATTTCTTGCAAAGGCAGGTCCAGCCGTTACGGAGAAACAGAGCAAAGAATGCAGAAAATAAAAATCGAGTTTTTTGAGAAAACGGAGTATCTGATTTGAATGATCTAAAAAATATTCAATTTGTAATGATTGGGAGAAGTCATTTCGAAGATACAGAGTTAAATGTACAAAACATTACAATTTTTGTTTCAAAATATTTTTTTTTTCAAATTTTTTTTCAAGTTTTTTTTTGTATATCGAAAATAATTCAGATTTTAATTTCATTATGTCTAAAGTTCTGATGCTCACTTATGTACTTTAAATGAATAATTTTAACTTTGTAATTCAGTTTATATAATTTTCATAAATATGGACGAAAGTTTCAGCAATAAGTCTTGAAGCACGATGCCATACACCACTAGTTATAAATGAATTTTTTAACTTATATCGTCCAAAAATCGAAACTCATTTTTTTGCATATCTTTACGTTTCAGAGGTTTTTGAACATTTCGGCATATTTTAGAAAAAAATGTATGTGTATGTGTGTGTGTGTGTGTTTTATGTGGATACAGATTTTCATCCACGATTTCGAGGCGCACGGATCAACCGATTTGACTTATTCAAAAAACAGATAGATAGACGTTCTTATTAGTTTTTAGGAAAGAATGATTAAAAAAAACATTCAATTCGTATTAATGAGGAGACGTGTTGATTAGTTTTTTCCAAAGACAGGTCCAACCGTTTTGGAGATAGATTAAAAAGTAATAAGAATGACAGAAATAAGAGAACGAAGCATTCGTTGAGAATGATTAAAAAAACATTCAATTCATATTAATCAGGAGATAGTTTTCTCCAAAGACAGGTCCAACCGTTTTGGAGATAGATCAAAAAGTGCTAAAAATGGCATAAATAAGAGAACTAATCATTCGTTGAGAATGATTAAAAAAAACATTCGATTCGTATATGAGCTGATTAATTTTCTGTAAAGGCAGGTCCAAACGTTTTAGCGATACGGAGCAAAAGTGCAAAAATAGCTGTTATTGAAAGAATGTATTATCTTATTAGAATGATTCAAAAAACATTTTGCATTTTTTGACGGTGTGAAAAAATTATTATTTTTTGGGGAAGGCGGCAAGGCAAAATAAAATTATTTTAAAAATTGCAAAATGACTTAAATTCATGACAATATTTTATTATATTCATTAAAATCAAAAATATTTACTTTTTTATAGAAAAAATCAAAGATCTATTTCCTTTTACTTTGTGCAACAAGTCACTATAATTTCGAGTTAATTATCGATAATCATCGAATTTTAATAATTCTAGAAATACCCAAGTAAAATACGACTTCTTGCTATTATTTTAATTGCCAATAACGACATAAATCCTGAATAATTGATATTTTACCAGCAAACGTTCAGCAAATTTATAGGTAAGCAATTATTCCTGGTAAGACATTATTTATAAAAAAATATTTTTTAAGTATTTCTTTTTTTTTTTTTTTTTTTCTTTAATTTTTATTTTCAATAGCAATCAGAATACATGATCATAGAATAGTCATGTATTCTGATTGCTATTGAAAATAAAAATTAAAAAAAAAAAGTATTTCATATAATGACGACTAGATGTATTTCAAATGTCGGAGTAAATATTATTCTACATACTTTTAATATACCTCATTTAAATTTCAAAATTCCATTTTCCCGTGGCCCATTTTAAGCCTTTTTATTTTAAAGTCCATTAATGCATCTATATTATACTGCCCTCCCGTTGTTTGCGCCCCATGCTGATCCATAAAGAAAAACCCTTTTATAGGCAATAACCTGAAAATGCTCACCATACCGTAATGCAAAAGGACCTAGTGAAGATTTTCAGGATCATATCGGGGATTAGGATTAGCAAAACAGCGGATTAACGAGCCGACACTATTTATACGAGTATTAGGGTTTGTTACCACGAGCCGCCGAATTTGTCATCGGGAATAGTCGAAGATCATGTTTAAGAAACAGTAATAAATTGCAGATAATATTTATATTTATTTGCTGTTGGGCCTATTTTCGGATAAAATGTTCTTCGGTATGTTGGTGATCTTGGTTGGTAGTCTTGGTGCACCTATTTTATTTTAGCAATTCATGTTTTCTTGATGTTGGCTCTCAATGTGCTGATAGTCTCAAAACTGTTAAAAATCTAGTCCTATGGTATTTGTCAAGTTTTTGATACTGTCAACTCCTCAATACTAACCTCCAAATAGCACCTACATAAAAATCAATATGTTTAATATATATTGATTAATGCATAACTATAAAGACTATGAGTAAGTTCTTCAAGGGCATACATATATATAAATTAATCTTTAATTTTTCCAAACGTTTCGACATAGGATTTTATGTCATCATCAGTGGATATAAATAAGGTTTGAAATCAGTAACTAACGTATGGCACATAATTTTGCACTATCATATATACATTAACTTGTTTTTTTGTTTTTGTTATAAAGACTATATATAAATGTATATATCGATATATAATTGTTAATTCTAATAACTGTTCAAAGAATTTTGTGGAAAAATTTCTTGGTCCAATCTTGCTATTAAATACAAGTCTTCTCATTGTTTCCGTGCAACTAGTGGTGCATGGCATCGTGCCTTAAGGCAAATTGCGGAAACTACTCGTACCGTGATTCGGAATCGAGTTTTCTCGAAATCGTCGAAGAAAAATTGTATTTGCTCATACATACACACACATACATACATACATACACACATACACCCACGCATACATACATTTTTTCTAAGGTATGCCAAAATGTTCAGAAACTTTCGAAACGTAAAGATAAATAAAAATTTTCATTTTCGATTTTTTTGCGATTACTGTAACTTACCCTACGGGAAATTAAAAATTCAAATTTTCCAAAGAAGTCATTTTTTTTCAAAATTATCAATAATCTAATACCTAAATATTTTTAAATAATTTATTAATGGCATTTTAAAAAAATTAATTTTTGTTACGGGAAGTTTTGGCAATTTGCCTTAAAGCACGATGCCATGCACATTGAATGTCGTCAACGTTTTCTTGACCCTTTCCACTCGCGAATTCCGAGATTTACATGAATTTTGCCACCGGTGTGGGCGGCGGCATCCGAGTCGAAAGGGTTAAAAACGGCTGAACCGATTTCACAAATTTAAAAACCATTGGAATAAATTCGATGAGAAGGAGTCGCCAGTGGGTTTGCAAGACGATCGGTTAAGCCGTTTCTTCAAAATTAGCACAAAAGTGCTTTTTAACTTCCCGTAGGTTAAGTTATAGTAATCGCAAAAAAATCAAAAATTTTTATATACGTTTTTAAACCTTCTGAACATTTTGGCATACATTATAAAAAGATGCATGTGTGTGGTTGTGTGTTTGTATGTAACTTTGTGTGTTTATGTATGTATGTACGGATACAAATTTTCGTCGACGATTTCGGTAACACGGATCAACCGATTTCAATTATTCAAAAACCAATCGATTCCTTTTGATAAGGAGACGTGCTGATTAGTTTTTGGTAAAGGCAGGTCTAGTCGTTCCGAAGATACGTGGCAAAAAAGTCAAAAACGGTAACCTAGTTTTTAGGAGAACGGAGCGTCCGATTTTAATAATTCGAAAAACATTTTACTTGTATTGACAAGATGAAGAACTGATTAAATTTTTGGGAAGGCAGGTCTGCCGGTTTTAGAGATCTAGTAGAAAAAGTAGAAAATAATGCCATTTGGCAGTTAAAAATGATCAGTAGACATATGCACATCAAATCATGAGATATTTTATGGAGATTTTAACAATATGTATAAATTTTGTTTACATTCCTATGGGTTCCGTACCAATGTTCATCCGTTAAACGGCGATGCGGCGCTTACGCGCTTTGACATTTTGTCTCTATGCAGTTAAAGCAGTACGATTGCTTTGAAAAAAAGTTTAGATCTTCCAAAATATGTCAAAATAAAGAAAAAAAGTAATTTTTTGTCCAATTTATAGTTTCTCAAAAATCTTATTTTTTCGAAGTAAATTTTTTTTCAAAAATGTTAATCGTTTTTTAAAAAAAATAATAATTTTTGGTACGGGAAGTTCCAGCAATTTGCCTTAAGGCACGGTGCCTTAATTTCCTTAAGACAGAATTCCACTTACAGCTAGTTTTGTATATAATTTCAATTTTAATTTCATATAATTTTTTTTTGTTATAATTTGTAAATAGTTCAGATTTAATTGAATTTAATATTTCTTGAACATTTCGTTACGGTACGGGAAGTTCCAGAAGTTTGGCTTAAGGCACGATGCCATACACCACTAGTCCTTTATCAGTCGTCGACCTTGTGCAGCGGCATGAGTCTATCATTAACACACGTAACAAACAATTCATATTAAAAATGTTAGTTTGATTAATTCGTAGTTTGATTAAATTGAATTAAAAAATGCAATATTTTTTGCAATAAATTTTAGTACATTAAATAAAATTTAAAATTTTTATCGCAAATTTGTGTTACCGTTAGCAACCATATAGCGCGCCGGCACGAGGCACGAGTCGTTCCGTCACCTAGCACATGCACGCCCGATCCATAACCGAACGGCCGCCGAAACGCTCCGACTCGACCCGATCTCACCCATTCCCACCGAGCGGCAGTCTTCGACTGTCATGGCGCCCGAACAGCGTTGTTCTCGGTAAATAAATCCCAAGTCCCTTCTAAAATAAATTTCAATTTCAATTAAAAATGTCGAAATCAATCGTCCGAAGGGCCGGTGTAATGTTAATAGTGTCGTGATACATAAAGTGTGTGTGTCTGAAAGATGGACCATAAAAAGAGTCCCATGCGAAGGACTAAACGTCAGTCTAAAGTGTTAGAAGATAATTATTGGGATTGCAGTGTTTGCACTTACAGAAATAATGCAGAGGCTTTCAAGTGCTTGATGTGTGACGTTAGAAAAGGTTTGGGCTTTGATTAAATCATTAAATTCCATGCTAAATGTTGTAAAATCATAAAATCATGTTGTAATGTTAGGTTAGTATGCGCTTGGTGTACACTTTGTCATGTACGCTTGGAATCACGTACGCGCCAATGGTGTCAAACTCGAGGTCCGGGGACAAAAATTATTTACCAACCAAAGTATTTATTCAAACAACTTCCAACTGGTATACATACAATCTATAATAATCTGTCTTTGCTCTAAAATTATTACCACATACTTTTGCTAGTGACTTTTTGAATTAAATTGCACTTTTGTCAGACCGGTATGTTGTAACAATGAACTCTATACCTGAGGCACACTGTTACAGGGCAAGGGGCACATCCTTGCTCAAGGCTTCTTAAACTTTTGTCTTTTGCGATCCCATTAATGATTGATTTATGATTATTTTTTACCCCATGCAAATATAAATCTAGTGGTGTATGGCATCGTGCCTTAAGGCAAATTGCTGGAACTTCCCGTACCGTAATGAAATCTTCGAGACATTATAAACGTTATTATTACAAATACTGTAACTTTCATTACTTTTGCTATCTTCTTATATCTGAGCAAATCAAATATAAATCATAAATCAATTTATCTCCATTAACAATCGTCATTTCATTTCGAATTCAATTTCAAAAAAAAGTTTCCTAATTTGCACAAAATTGAAAAAGTGCTCCCGTATAGTCACAGTCTAAACGCCTTTGCAAATAATTCTGTGCGACATTTTCACTTATACTGTGCTTAGCTTGGCGGCATTTTCACATTTTTCAATAGTTTTCACATAATTGGATGAAAGTGCTCCGGACATAAACAGTCTAAACACACTTGCATAAACATTTGTACCAGAGCGGCGCTTAGACTGTGCTTAGCCTGGGTAATTTTTTGAATTTTTAATCCAAAATTACAAAAATATTTTATGGAAAATAAAAAAAAGATGTAATAATTTTTTATCCTCAAAAGCAATTGTTTTGTCAATACAGGCAGAAAGTTTTTTGAACCATTCATGTCGGATGCTTAGTTCTCTTATAAACGGCCATTTTCTGCACTTTTAGCTCTGTATCTTCGAAATGGCGGGACCTGTCTTTGCCAAAAACTAATCACCACTTCTCCCCGTCATTACGAACAGAATGTTTTTTAGATCTTTCAAATCTCATGTTCCGTTCTCTCAAAATCTCGATTTCTATTTTCTGCGCTTTTTGCTCCGTATCTCCGAAACGGGCGGACCTGCCTTTGCCAAAAACTAATCACCACTTCTCTCTGTCATTACGAATTGAATATTTTTTGCATCATTCAAATCGGATGCTCCGATCTCTCAAGAACGCGATTTCTATTTTCTGCACTCTTTGCTCCGTATCTCCGAAACGGGTGGACCTGCCTTTGCCAAAAACTAGTCAGCACATCCCCTTATCAATAGGAATTGAATGTTTTTTGAACCATTCAAATCGGTTTATCCATACATATATACACAAACATCCATTTTTCTGAGGTTACTTACTATAACTTACCCTACGGGAAGTTAAAAAACTTTTACAAGATTTATTTATTAAGTAACAATATGTATATACATGTACATATGAAGCTATATAGTTTTAGAATGATATACATATCTATAGAAATATTCGACATTAAAATTTAGATTTAAATTTGAATTTAAGTTTTAAAGTTTAGTTTGGCGCCTCCAGAATTTTCCTTGCCGACCCCATTTGGGGATCGCGACCCATTATTTAACAAGCCCTGTTCTAGACAATACTTGAATATGATATATTCATATGGGGCACATTATTATAACAAATTCTTTTTATCAATTTCATTTCCAGTCTTAATGTCCTTCCTTGAAGGAAAAAGAAATGTTTGTCAATTTTTCTATTTCCCATGTCGTCCGCCTTGCCCTTTATGCTAAATACAGTATAATAACCCCGCTAAAACGATTTCAATGTTTTTCTAAAAAGCATAAAAAAAAGATTCTACGGACGAGCAAACTGAACTAAAACAAAACCTTTACAGCCATTTATAAAAAAGATGTAATTTTTTTAAAATTGCTTCTTTATACTTCTCTCATTTTTTGAAGGGTCAGGTCCTTTTGCCTTAGTTTATTGAACGTGATAACGAATCGTATTTTTTTTTTTTTTTTTTTTTTATAAAACTTTATTACTAATTATTTTTCCTTTTTATCTTACATACTACATATATTTTACTTTTTCTTTACATATTTACTGTTTATTACATTTTTATTTACGAATATTTCTTCCAAGGGCAGGTCCGTGGGTTGAGTTGAAATTGCACTCAATCATGGTTTGCACGATGTCAGAGGCCTACATTTTTCTGTTGTATAGGGATACACTCGACTTCCTTTTGTATTTCAAATCGTACAATCTTAGTACCTCTTTACTTCCAAGTGGCATGTTGCCCGCTACAGCTATTGCCCACGAAAGGCCATTTTCACTTGAAATGATATTTGAAATCTATGATTTCAAGTGAAAATTTGGT